>NW_010388910.1:59376-76325 GCF_000710305.1 Buceros rhinoceros silvestris | reverse complement strand
TAATTGTCTGCGGGGTATTTTCGTAACAATAGCTGACTAATTAAATCCTTTATCTAACTCCAACAATCCTCACATTAAACTTCAACTTCTTTGCAGCTGGATAATAATAATACCACAAGGAAAATCAAACATTTCTACACTAATACTCACAGCAGAGAATGTCTAAGAACTAGTTCTTACTTGAAAAAGCTCTCTGAAATTCATATTTCAAATATAAAATATTTCAGAACAAAATGACACAAATTGCCAAGACCAGAGAGCAGTCACTGCAGCTTTAAAGAAATTCAAACATGAGAAAGCTCAGTTTAATAACTATCGGTGCAGTCTCACCTCGAGTACTCTGTGTAGTTTTGGAATCCTTGATATAAGAAGGTTATAAAAATATTAGAGTGTGTCCAAAAGAGGGCAACAAAGATGGAGAAGGGACTAGAGAGCGTGACATATGAGGAGCAACTGAGAATACTGGGTTTGTTCAGCTTGAAGAAGAAGAGACTGAGGTGTGACGTCATTCCTGCCTACAACTTCCTCGTGGGGGAAAGCAGAGAGGGAGATGTTGATCTCTTCTCTTTGGTATCTGGTGATAGGACACAAGGGGATAGCTCAAAGCTCTAACAGAGGTTCAGATTGGATATTAGAAAAAGGTTATTCACTGAGAGGTTGATCAAGCACTGGAACAAGCTTCCTAGAGATGTGGTCATGGCCCCAAGCCTGTCAGAAGCATTTGGACAACAATCTTAGATACATGGTTCAACTTTTATGGTGCCCTGTGTGGAGTCAGCAGTTAGAATCAATACTCATGGATCCCATCCAACTTAGGATGTTCTATGATTATATGACAGTAATAGTGGATGAAAAGAATGAAGTAAAAGTGATAAAATCCAATCCATAAAAGTACAGGGTTATGCACATAGTCCAGTTGGTCTCCAGTGGAGCCTTAATTTGCTGTTACTGCTCCTGAGTGAGTATCTGGATATCATTCTATAAAAATGCCACTGCTGGAAAAATCATCCAAACAAATAGAAACCAAAAAATCCCATGGAATATAAGCATTCTTATGAAAAGCAGCCAATAATATAAAAGACATTTAACTAGAAGATATTAAGACTATATATTATAATTATAAAACCATAATGAATGGAGTTCAGGTAAGTTCAACCAAAAAAGTAAAGGACTCAAGAAGATGCAAAGAAAGGCAACCAAATGAACAAGTATACAGAATGACATCCACAGAACAGGATACCATATTGTCCATTATACATGTGAAAAAGGTAATAGATTCATATATTTATATAATAAAGGAGAGAAGAGTATTTGAAAATGCTACTTCATTGTATCTCATACAAAATAAAGAACTAGAGACCATGTAATAAAACCATCAAGAAGCAGCTTTAAAAGAAAGAAAGAAACAAAAATTGTTGTCTTCATGTTGAAATTTATTATCTCAAGATCTGAGAGAAGACAAATATAAATATGATCAAAAAGTATCTGATGAGTACAGAGAAGATAAATTCGCCATTGACTACTACAAATTTTGGTCCAGAGAGCAATTTCCACTCAGGAATTAACGGATTTATCAAAAGGAAAGGAAAGCTGGAAAAGTTTATGAAAGAAGTATGTTATTATTTCCCCCCTTTTTTTTTTAATTCCTAAAGATCTGCTATTTTTACTGTGAAATAGCATTTTTTGAAATGTCTGTACTGCTGTATGGAAGCTCAGGTGGTCTGCTAGAGTCGTTTCACATTCTTCTGAATCTCTTATCTTCCTTGTTATGATCTTATCTCTGCCTTATCTAGAGAAATGTGACTTCAGATTGTGCGTCCAATATACAAGAACATTTTAATTATAATGTTAAGTGATTTCTTCTCATGCCATTTCCCTCATTTATGTTTACAATTACAGAAAATTTCAGGTATTGAATTACTAGTTTCTTGTGTCAATGTTTCTGCTTCTGTTTCTAATGGCTGAGAATTTTAAAAGGGTGAGGAAGAACACCGGTTGCATTTGCTACATGCAAAAGCTGTAGCGTCTGTATCCCCGTAGCTCAAATGGAGAATATCCTGGGAAAAGTAACTTGGTCAATAACATCTATTCTGTAGAAATCATCATGGATAATCAGAAACTTTTCTCAGTCCTTGCAGCATGTTTTCAGCACATGGTTATCTTGCTCATTCTCTACCTGCCACCAGTGCTGGTGCTGGGAAGTGAACGCTGTTGATCAGCTTCTTGTTAGGACAGGTCTGTCAGCAGCAGAAACAAGATGTGCTGACACAGAGATAAACACAGTCCCTGGTGCAGAGATATCTTACTGAAGCCGGGGAAACAATGAAGATTCCTTGTCTTGAAAAGCTGATTTTGATAATTTACAGATTTTTCTTCTTTGCCCCTTATTTTTTCCCGTTGAGTGCACACAGAATTTGTCTCGTAAAAGCAAATATCTGTCAGTACCTTTTCCAATTCTAGAAGCCTAATTTCTGTAGCTGGTGACCACTTCAGATATCGGTAAGTGAGGAGTTAATCATAAAACCTTTCTGGTACTTTGATATGAGGCATAAGTGGCATGGCCAGAGTTTTCTTTTATCAGTAGATGTGTGATATAGGAAATTTCAAGATGACAGTGCTTAACAGTTCTTAAAAAGAGAGATACTATGTAACCTCTGGCACAATTATGCATTAGTTTCACCCCTGGGTAAGCACAAGTGTATACGCTTGACGTTGAGCAAGCGTGGTTTCTGCATGAAAGTTGTAGTTGGACAGCAAGGAGTGTATGTAAAGTCATCTCTGTATGCATTCGGAGCCAGCTGACAACAGTTTATCACTTAGTCCAAACTAATAAACTCTGGCTTCTGCCTGCCTTTTAGTTGATGCAGAGTGAGCTCCCATCTGCTCGCAATATCTCAGACAGACAGGAAAGTCTCTATTGCTTTTCCCAGCAAAGCACCCTGTTTGCCTTGTCAGCAGTGCACAGTTTCCTAGGGGCTAAATCAGTTAGAAGACTTCGGTGGCATTTAAGTTTCTCGGTTCAAAATTGCAACCTAAAGTGCTTCACACAGGAAAGTGCTCTATTCACCCACCCATGGGCTGTTCCAGAAAGAGAATTCTCACTTTTTAGAGTACTAGTGAGAGCATTCCTCTGAGATGCAAGAATCCTGAAATTTTGCCTTTCTTTTTTCCTGTGGCCTAACTGAACATTCATTATTAAATTACTAATCGGAAAAACTTTATAGGGAATCTTGCTTGATCTTTCCAATCTGGTTCTTTTCACAATATGACAAAAGGATGCATTAGTGTCATTTTCAGCTCTTGCCTGCAATATTGAGATGACTCCAAGGAGCTCACCTAATCTCACTTGTTGACATCTGTATAAGCAGTGTAAAAATTTGCATCTGAGCTAATTGTCTAAAGTCTTGCAATAGTTGCAGTATAACAGGTATCCATAGAAACTTTTTTGTTCTGATGCATTTATTCCAGATAGTTAAATTGACAAGGTTTGTTTTCTAAATATACCTAGTTCCATTGCCTGTGAAAGTTGTGTGTATGAGTTTTTGCCTGTGCCCCTTGTCCTGTCTCTGGGCACCACTGAGAAGAGTCTGTCCCATCCTCCTGACATCTGCCTCTAGATATTTACACATATTGATAAAATCCCCACTCAGGCTTCTCTTCTGCAGGCTAAACAGATCCAGGGTTCTCACCCTTTCCTCATAAGAAAGATGTTCCTGTCCCCTAATCATCTTCGTAGCCCTTCGCTGTACTCTCTCCAGTAGTTCCTTGCCTCTCTTGAACTGGAGAACCCGGAACTGGACACAACACTGCAGGTGCGGCCTCACCAGGGCAGAGCAGAAGCAGGGAAGAACCTCTCTTGACCTTTTGGCTGCACTCTTCTTAATGCACCCCAGGGTACCACTGGCCTTCTTGGCCACAAGAGCACGTTGCTGGATCATGGTTGACGAGTTTCTCATCAGGACTCCTACATCCTTGACCCCATGCCAATGTTATAGATACACTTTCCGTGTGTCAGGAGGAATATGCCATGAAGACAAAGGCATTCATGTTTCTTCACCCTTCTTTCCTGCTCCCTTCATTCTTCTGTACCATATCATATGTCTCCTGTAATTGCTTTAGCTGGTCCAAACTATCCTTCCAAGTGGTTGCAGCAGTAAAAACCCATGTTGTAGATGTGTCTAGCACAGGAGCAGTCTCCAGGAAAGCTGAATATTTTTCACAGAGTAAGATGTTATTTGAAATAGACCTTCTAAGGTTAAATTATCTATTTCTCTGCCCTGGTGGAATTAAGCATCATTCACATCTTATTTTAGCCTTGAACCTTAAAAGTTCCTTCTTAAACAAATACCTACTTACTTCCTACTTTTTTTCATTTTTTAATTATCCTTCATCACTTGGTATAATCATATGTAGTTGAAGTAGTGGGGTTTTAGCATGCTAAAATAGCTCCCCAGGCGCGTAAACTCCAAGAAACAGATTTTTCATCAGCAACATGAAAACTAGCAAGGAATAATAGTATGCAACAATAATAAAGGTTTCTTTGCTCCTTTTTGGTTCCTACTAGATTAATAGAATGAGGCAGACAACTAAGATATCACTTATATTCAAAACAGAAAAAGTTCTCTCTTTTTTCAAGTACTAATTAGCATGCTAAAATAGCTCCCCAGGCGCGTATACTCCAAGAAACACAGATTTTTCATCAGCAACATGAAAACTAGCAAGGAATAATAGTATGCAACAATAATAAAGGTTTCTTTGCTCCTTTTTGGTTCCTACTAGATTAATAGAATGAGGCAGACAACTAAGATATCACTTATATTCAAAACAGAAAAAGTTCTCTCTTTTTTCAAGTACTAACACAAGAGACTTGGAAGGAAAAGAAATTAGCAGAAATTTAGAATGCATAACTTGCAATTCAGATCTTCCTGCCTCAAGACTTAAGTGTTTTTGAAAATATGCTAGAAGCTCTGGATAATATAATTATTTTTGATACCTGATATTGTGATTGATACATAAAAAGGGAAATGCTGCATCAGAAGTATTTGGCAAGTAAGACCTCTTTAAGGCAAAATAAAAAAATATTAGTATTTTTCATAAGTGATAATGTTGCTTCACAGAACTTCGTCGTAAAAAAGACTTACTGTGGAATGATCAGTTCTGGTTGATCCTTTGATCCTGATAAAGTAAGTTATGTAAACACAGTGATTGATGCTGGAACTGATGATTTTTATATAAATATTTGTTGCGCACTAATTAGATAAAGTCCACTTCTAAACTAGGTTCCAGGAACTCATTGCAGAAGTTGGATTTGATTGTTGGCTTTCTTTTTCCAGTTCTCCACTGCACCTGCTATGCGATATGTTTCTATTGTTCTTCTGAAGTGAAGAAACTGTTCTAATTTATATCTCACTCTTGAGGATATTTCAGTAGGAGGTCTGCAACATCTGAAAGAGCAAACTAACCACTATAAGCTACCTGGATTATTTTGGCATACTGCTGCTGCAGCTTAAATGAACCGCTATTTCGATTCCTGTACACCTACTTTACACTGATTATGGTGAATACAGGTCCAGATTATACTTTACTCTTTTGAAACCCTTCGATATTCTGCTTTTTCCCTGAAGAGTACTGAAAGCGAGGATAAAATATATTGCCTTCTACCTCTCTTTCCTCACAAACATTGTGCCTCTCATGTCAAAAAAAATGCCCCAATTCTATATTAAATTTATTTGAAAGGTGTATTCTGACCTATAACACATTATGGGATAGGCAGAGAGTAATCGTAGGTTGTGAACCACTAAATACAAAATAGGAGCTAGGAAGTAGAGTTCTGGCCATAATTTTTTGCCGATATAATCCCTTCTACAGCTGAAGTCTAATTCTGCAGTCTAATTGTCGCAGGAGAAAATATCAACAGGGTGTGATTAGGCAGAAATCTAAAATCTATTAATAGCGAGGGGTAGATCAAAGGGTTGATTTTTTTAGCAGCACTTAATCACTAGTTGAAAATTAACCGGGTAACTCAGTAGAATATGTTACAAACTAAATAGCCACTTAGTTAAAGATTCGATGATGACAAGATTCACACTAACTTACTGAAGGATATACTTAACACAGGGTTTGTCAGCCTCACCTGAATCCTTGGCAAGGTGCTGGAGCAAATACTCCTGGAAGACATTCTCAAACATATTAAGGTCAAGAAGGCGATTGGGAATAGTCAGCACTGATTAAAAAAGGAGAAATCATTCCTGACTGACCCGCTAGCCCTCTGCAGTGAAATGACTAGCTCAGTTGACAAAGGGGAGAGTAGTGGATGCTGCTTTGCTTGATCTTTTGCAAGGTTTTTGACACTAGCTCTCTTCACATCCTCATTGACAAACTGATGAAGCATGAGCTGGACAGCGAGGTTAACTGAACACTGGCTGAGCCATCATGCTTAAAGGATTGTGATGAGACTTACAAAGTCCAACTAGTGGCCAGTCACTAGCAGCGTACATCAAACATTGAACATTTTGGTTAATGACCTGGATGATGGGACAGCATAATCCCTCAGCAAATTTGCAGAAAACACAAAATTGGGAGAAATAACCAATACGTCAGATGGTTGCACTGCCATTCAGAAGTTCAGCAAGCTGAAAAAAAGGTTCAGGAATCTCACAAAGTTCAGCAAAGTGTAATGCACTGTACTTGGGGAATAATGACTGGCTGGAAAGCAGATTTGCAGAAAAAGACCTTGGAGTCCTGGTGAACATGTTGAACACGTTCTGTCAATGGACCTTTGAATGAAAGAATGTCAGTGGTTTCCTGGGCTGTATTCAGAGGAATGTTGCCTGCAGGTCAGGAGAAGTGATCCTTCGCCTTCTGCTCAGCCCTGGTGAGACACATTTGGAGTTCTGGGCCCAGTCTTGGACTTCACAGTGCAAGAGGGATAGAGACATACTGGAGCAAGTCCAGTGAAGGGACACAGAGATGACAAAGGGACTGGAACGTGTCACGCAAGCAGAGGCTGAGAGAGCTGAGGCTGTTCAGTCTTAAGAAGAGAAGACTCAGGGGCATCTGTTCAATATGTGTAAATTCTTGATGAGAGTACAAGGCGGGTGAAGGGGATATAGCCTTTCTCAGTGGTGTCCAGTGAAAGGACAAGGGAAAATGAGCACAAATTGTAATAGAAGAAATTAATTTTAAACAAACAAACAAGCAAACATTTATTTTGAGGTTAGTGGGACACTGGAACAGATTGCCTAGAGGGGCTGTAGAGTCTCTGTCCTTGGAGGGATTCAAACCTGACTGGACACAGCCCTGAACAACCTGCTGTACCTGACCATGCTCTGAGAAGGATGTTGGACTAGACAGTCTCCACAAGTTCGTTCCACCTCAAATAATTTCTGATTCTATAATTCTGCAGCTCCCTGTGGTGGTCTAGACCTGCCACAATGTCAGCACTGGCAACTGTGTTCTTGTTGAATCATAAAATTCGGTGGCCTGGGATGACCTGGTACTTTCTGATCTTGCTTAATGAGGCAGTGAGTTGAAGAAATCTGGTACATTCTTGTACTGGATTGGCACAGTTAGGCACTCCCTAACTGCACCTGAATCGCTGTATTGATTATAACAAATTATTATTGACTGATTAGGCATTGCTATATCATCATATTTTCTGATTATATGATTTACTGTAACAGTGTAAATTAATTTTAAATTGCTACTAATTTAAAGTTATGAAGGACCCATAATGTCACATTAAATCAATACCACTGAAATCCCTGTACCCAAATTTTCTTAGTTATAAACCATTGACCAAGTCTGGGACTAAGATTAGATCTAGCTGCTCCTAGACTCCTCTCTAAGGAGTTTAGAGAACAAGGGTGTCCATTCTGAACCTCATGCCACAACAGGAGAGCCTTCCCTACCTCTGTCATTGCCCATATCCCTGTAAAATCATTCTAGACCAAGTCCAAGTAGATTTTCCGTTATAAGTTTCTGCCTCGTAGTAAGTAATAGAGTGAATGTTGCTATCAAACTCATAACTCTGTTAGTTGCACTTTTACAAATTCATATTAAAAATAATTTTTGCTAATATCTTTGATATGCTAATATGCTTTAAGTGACTTAAACCACTCCTTTGTAGCACCCCTCCATTAGTTACGCCAGGGACCTATATCTCATATGTCCATATACACCTATCTACTAAATATAAAGATGCCTATGTGATTTTTCGATATCAATAAATTCATGTTAAAAAATTTGTCTGAGCATTTTGTGCATACTTATGACAAGACTAAATAATCCTCTTATTTCAGACTGATCAGAGCCTTTTGAGACAGCTATCTCTTGAGTTTTGTATCTGTTTTGATTTCGTACTTTTTCAGTATAACAGGCTGGCAGTCATTAACTTTTGCAAACAAATGCTATTCAGCAGCACATTTCTTCACAGTCGCAGAACTTCTTGGGGCTTTTTTGTTCTAAATTACACTGCAGTTGGTTTAATTATGAGGAATCCTTTATTGTTAGTTTTATTGAAATACAAAGTTCTGGAATGCCATCTGATTTTCCTGTCAGTGATACAAATATAAGAATTTTTTAACTGTTTGTTGGCTATTAAGCAAACTGAAGTTGCTGATGCATGTGCTGTGACCTAGCTTTGTAAGAGCAGGCCCTTGACCTGAAGAAATCTGATTTCTTCAATCAAGAATTGTATTTGTTTGGATTTCCATCTGTTTCTATCTCCAGATTATTATCACGCAACTCCTGAATACCTCACTTACTTACCCTAGCAGCCTGACATACTAGAAAAGATACCAGGTTGTGGATATGTCTGTAACAGCAGCTTTTGAAAGGAGCTCCAGATGGCAGCACCCAAAGGCCACTGCCACTTGGCACTGCAGAGCTTGTTAAAGGATAGCTGCTTAAGATGCAAGTAGGTTCACCTACATATAAATCATGCATGCCTTTTGAGGTGGTTGTTTGGTTTTTTTAAGAAGACTTGTCCACCCCCAGTCTGTTGAAAAATATGGATGTTAGTTATAACCCTATGATAGATCTGGGGAAGAATTTACTGTAGTCTTTAGTGTTCACCACGATTAATTAGCTTTGATACTGAATAAGACATAGAACTAATGTGTAAACACTGTCAGAGTATCTGAAAAATATGAAGAATAGAGGCCTATTAATATTTTCTCCAAAGAAAAGCTGACATACCTTCAGCATAAATAATAACAGCCTGTAAGTAATATGACATTTTTTTTCTCAGTTCAGTTTAAAATAGGCTGTGCAAACCCAGTGATGAACAGACATTCTTAGAGACGAGACCAGAATTATTTGAACTTTTTTAGCTAGTAGGTAAATGTAAGTTCTAAAGAATATGCCTCTGAGTTCCACAAAAAAAAAGGAACTGCAAAGGCACAACGGCAAGGCATAGAAGGAACACCAGTGGGTAGAGTTATGAGAAATGTTCTTAGCTGGCTCGTGACAGACTGATTTCCAGCCTCCTGTTGAAAATGCCCCAGTAGAACATGTAGGTTAGTATTTGTGATGGTAGGGAAATGTAAATAATATGAGAAACATACTGTTGTCTAAGATCTTCCACAAGCCCACAAAATATGCATTAACATTCTGTAATTCCAGAGAACATTTCCTGCTAGTGATACTTTCTAACTTTTGATTTATAAAGCAGGACATATTTATGATTTGGTTTTGATAAATACTGTAATTAAGCCAGATTTATTATAAAAGGTACCAACATGGACTTTAATGTTTATTGCTTTTCGTAAAGACAGAGAGCTTTTAAAGACTACTTTTATATTTTCAGGGGGGTTTTGGTGGTTTTTCTTCTTGTTTGTTTTTTCTTTTTTTTTTTTTTCCCACTGTCTTTCCACCACAAAGTGGGTTTCTCTGACTAAATGCCTTCCAGAAACTTTATTTCCAAACTCAGAGAAAGAAGAACTAAAATGGAATGATAGCCATTTGGAAATATGGATTTGGAAAAGAGGAAGTCAGTGTAAGCTAATATGAGATAATAAACAGCTAAAGACTGATTTTCTGTCAAAAATTATGTATTTCACTCCTCAAATAAATGTAATAAAAATTAAGAACTAAGAAAGATGATCAAATTATTACTTGTTGGACAGGATAACTACTATTTCATAGATTTCTTGTGACATATTTGTTAGTAGAGTTCCTACAACTGCGATCGTTATTTGCTAAGAATTACTATCTATGATAAGGCCACCTGGACTTACAATCTTAGTTTAAGTGCTCATTCCCCTATCCTACTCTTTTCCCTTTGTCTTGTTTTCTGAATATTTTTTAATTCTTTTTTATTATTATTGTTGTAACTGAAAATAATCATATAAATTCATATAAAAATTGCTTAAAATATAATATTGCAATATGTATAATATTTATTATATGTTGATGTGATACACAATATATTATTTTATCATAATAATTATATGCTAACTCCATTCTGCATGATCTTTATTCAGAAAAACTTCTATAATCATATAGTAACTCCCAAAGAACTGTCAGAAGACACGGAAGCTCAGGTGTTTCCACTGCTTCAGAATAGGACAATACTCACCTTTTTAGATAGTCCAGCTTTTAGATGGTTCTCTCCCTCCTTTCATCCCTCTAGTCTTGCACCCATTCTTTTCTGTCATCCACCATCTATCATCTCTCCTGCCATAACTATTTCTACATTATTTTTTCTTTCTCTCTTTGTCTTTCACTATTCTTAAAAAACAAAACAAAACAAAACACACCACCACCACCAGAAACCAAAAAACAACCTGTCTTTGCCAGGTAAATCCATTTTCTTTGTGACACAGCTGTTATATAACTAAAATGTCTTAACAAGTCTAATGCTACACATTAGCTAGTCCTTAGACTGGAAGGGCAGGACAGGTACTACATCTGTCATTTCAGCAGAGAGGTTAAAATAAGAGGCAGAAGTAGAAATAGTACATTCTCTTTATACTTGTGCTGTTCTCTTTACTGCTGTATGCTCCAAAATTGTTAGCTGTCTACACCATACTAAGAAAGGCAGACAGCAATTTTTAATAACAGAGATTTCTCACTCCTCAGTAATAAAAAAGGGGGTCATGAGTTTTGGTTTACTATTTAATATAGGAAATAAACATACTCTTAATGTGTTCTGTGTCGTTTACTCCATGACGGTCTAAATGCTTCTGGTGATTCTTTGGAAATATATTTTCAAGACTGTGTTCAACACACCTATAATAAGCGAGAGGCAGAAATTTCCTTGTACTACAAAATTCAAAATCAGGCAGAAAATACCAGTCAGCCATTGCAAATAATGGATTTATGGATTACGTTAACACAGGCAGTAAAACCTCAAGCTAAACAAACGGAGTCACCGCTTGTTTATTTCTCGTAACACACAAACTGTATAAAGTAACTTAGGTGCATCTGTAACTTTGATTAATAGCCCCAAGAGAGTGGAAAGTGTGATATATGTATCAGGAGCAAAGTTTTCTGTCACCAAATAATGACATTCCCAAGAAATCAGGAGCTGTGATGGGAGTTGAGCAGTTTGAGTAATTGAACAATTCGTACTGTGAATCAAGCACTGGACTATCAAGCACCATATTATTTACAAGACATCGAACCACTCAAAAATTGCTGACCAAGCACAGTACGAATCATGCTCCTCAAATGGCTTGGATATTTAGTTAATAATTCACAGTACACACAAGGTACATACAAAACCCAACTACTGTGAGTACTGGTTGTTCTCAAAATGACTTGTGATTGCATAAGCAATCGGTATAGACCAATAGGAGTGGATCTGTGGAGTGAGAAAAAAAAAAATCCAAGAGAATCCAAAGAATAGTTTTAGAGACTTCTTTTCCAAGTTCTTAAGTTTAAAAATTGATTTATCTTATTAATGTTATATAGACTGATTTCTATCACAGAAGTATCCTTATCAAAGTGAGATGTGTCACGTATTTTCTAATACCTGGAAAAGGAACACAGTTCTATAACTATTCTCTTTATAGATAGGACACATAGATTGAATTGATTGTGATATATAGAAAAGAAGACACCAGTGAAAGACTGAATGGGTAACCACGAGTGAGTTTTTCTTTCCTTTCTGTCATGTATATAAGGATTCACACATTTTTTCTTTGCAGTGTGAACATTATAGTTCTGTAGTCAGGTGTCCTGATTTCTGAGACGAATTTCACTATAACATTAACACATAGAAAAGGACTTTGTTATGTGTGTGTAATTATTTTTTTAGCGTGTGGGGTTTTTTTTCCACTGCAGAAGAGATAAAATGCCCAATAGATCAAACCAACTAATCAGGTAGCTTTCCAGCAAAATATGATTTTTTAATATAAGGCTGTTCTGTTCTTAGACTTCAGAGGTTAGATCAGACATTATTATAATTCTTTTCAGACCTGAGAAGAGTAATACCTGTGTGGGAAAGAAAAATAAGATATTTTCATTTTCAGGTCTTGATCCTTGATCACAATGATTTTAATCAAAATCCTTATAATACATAGCTGCACTAGATTTGCTCAGGAATACAGTGTGGTTCATAGTAAGACATGAAAAATACAAAAGTGAAGACCTTATTTGGGGATGCAGAATACACTACGTTTCCTTAATTATTTTTGCAGGAGCAAAGGGCAGCCTCCCAAGTTGCATTTACCTTCTGGTAAAAAAAATACACTCGTATGCCTGCATTAGCTTACAGAGGAGCACTCATGTTTTAATCCAAAACAGTGTTCAGATCAAAGCATAATGAATTTTGGCATCTCTATCTCATTTCAAGAAAAAACTTTGAAAACTAAAGAAAAGAGAAAATGTTCTCCTTCCAGATCCAATTGCATTTTTTTACGCTTTTAAATCCTTTTTCGGTTTTTTTCTCTTGTTCATCTATATGTTGCATTTTGAGTTCAGTACATTTATAGATATATATACACATTTTAACTGTAAGTAATCTTTACTTCAACTTGAGAAACCCAACTTCGAATGCCTGTGAGAACCTGAGATTGAACAGTTCAGACATATTATGACAATGTGGATGAGCCAGAGTCTGCCCACACAGGCTTGAGATTAGAGCAAGGGAAATACAATTTTGCTACCCAACAGGAGCAGAATGAATTCAGTTCCTACCAGTTCGCATTCTTAAGAGTCCCATTGGTGATGAATGTTGTCGATGGATGTGCAGCCTTCATCCTTAAGGATAATAATTTAGGATAATTTATGTGGTTTGGTAGGGAATGGGAAGACCTTGTCAGCCTTACCAAAGACTTTTGAGCTCATCTTAACCAGTCAGTGTATATGCATAAGACAGAGACAGATGACCTAAAAAATTCAGTAAAGTTACTTTAGCTATTTAGTGAAGAGATTAAATATTATTCTAAAGTTTTTTTTCCCTGATCTCCTTTTTTTTTTTTTTTACTATCATTGTTATTTTATTATGCTATTCTTCAGCAAACATTTCAGTACACCCCTTGAGGTCACTTCCGACTTGCTGCTTTACTGCTCTAGACTTGAATTCTCCCAACACTGCCTTCTAAGGAACTGAGAAGGAAAAATTGGGGCCACAAGATATTTTTAATTTTACAACTCTATTACCCTTGCTTAATCATTATGGTTTCTTCAGGCCTTTTACCTAATTACTAACTAATGCCTTTCAACTTCCACCTCATCTTTATATTTTTTCTTCCACTCTTCTACTAAGTTTCTTCCTTTTCCTGTTCTCCTTAGTGTTTTCATAAGAATTTCCCTCAATGCACATGTGCTTTTCTTTTTTCCCCCAAATTTTTCTTCTCCTTAATCTTCACAGAACATAGGACTGCTGTTTTCCATCATATATTTGTCAGCGTTTTTCCAATTTCCCTGTTTGACATCTTCCCAGACATACTAGTGCTTACCTGTTACTTCCAGACTCGCTGTCTTGCTTTTGCTACAGTCATGGTACTGCACTTGATGCCTCTGCAAATGATATGCTGTAACTCTAGACTTCATACACCTAAGGGCAGATGGGAGGAGAACCATCATGAATTCTGTTTCATACCATGCCGGTATGGGAAGTTCATAGTTAAGTTAAGCTTCTGGCAGTGCGGACAGGCAAAGAAGAATCTGTTGATGACATCTCCCCACAGGTACCTAAGAGCTGCCTGAGGAGAAGAGAGAGGAGAGGACACACAACCTCATAAAATGCTTAAGAGCTGAACTTGCTTCCCAAAAATGTTGTCAAGAAATCATTTGTGGGAAGCGATGAGCAGTAAATTCAAAGTGAATAGTTTACTGCTGAATTTACTCTTCTGTCTCCTTTGTCTTAGTTCTTGTAGACTTTTATGTAATGACTTGAAGTTATTAGCTGATGGATTTTTAGTTGTTGTTCAATTTGTTCTCGATGTATTGTACCATATTTCACTGTACTCATTTGAGGTGTCATTTGTGCTATGTTAGTTGTGATCACTTGAGTGTCAATTATAGGTGTTCAAAACAGGAACAAAACAAAGAAGCCATGAGCTTTAAAACTCTTGTCATCACACAGATTTAAGAAAACTCATATTTAGGCACAATAGAGGAACGTTAAATACTTTCTTCTCATATAAAAACATTTTGATCACTGTATAAGAACTAGATCACTGTATGACATATTGGTTACGTATATTGTATACACGTATTCACTTACAACTGGTATATATCCAGCTACGATGTTAGACATAAGGATTCACATCACCTAGGTTTAGCCTTCCAAAGAAGCTAAGTGAATAGTCTTTGCTACTCATCCAAACTATCTCCATTGTGACGGAGAGAAAAAACAGATGATTTATCCCAAAGATAACTTGCTCTCCGAAAACTGCAATTTATTTCCATTAAAGGAAGTCTAAATAAATAAATTGACATTTAAAGCATGCAGTTGATCTCCTAATCAGCTCTCTTAATTCTGATTCAGGTTTCCTACTTCTTAGAGAACAGAGCATCATCCTATATAAAAATCAATTGTTTATGAATACTTCAGAAGATTTGCATCAATGTTTTTACAGCTCTAACTTTAAACCTATCACAGATTTCACACATCAAAGGTCCTATGATTTGCTGAATGACAAGGAGTGCTGGTGAAGAAGTTCTAAAAGTAGAGACAGTCTGTTCTGGAAAGAACATGATTGCTCAGGCACTACAGATAATCCACATTAAGGTCAGTTTTCTATTGCCATCTAAAGTAAAATGATTCTAGAAAAGACATACTTCTTCAGGCAAAAAAGACGTTTCTGGAGGAAGCTTTATTGTTTGAGGTTTTTTAGGAGTTTTTCTTTGTTTTTTAAATTTATTGTGAACTAAACCAGATGACTTAATGTTTTTTCCTATTTAATAGAACAGGTATTGAATTTAATCTTACTAGATGATTAACAGTTTCTTAGTCATACATTTAATTCCAGAGACAGCACTGGAATATCAGAACAGGAGATTCAGGAGTGATACGAATCTTCAAGAACTTCCAAAAGGCTCTTTAAGAACTGTTCACCAACAGTATTTTGATCATTTGCTTGCTGGCAGAATGTGTGTGGAAATACCAGAGTTCTGTGGTACTCACATAAGGACTTGAGCAATGTAAAGAGTTTGGAAAGAGTTACCCTTAGAACAAAGATCAGACAGGTATAGATAGCAAGATTTATTTTTCTTTCCTTTTTTCCTCCTTTTTTTGATAGTATAGTCGAGCAGTTTGTGCTCAATAATACGTATTCTCATATTTTAAAATAAACATGTAAAACATAAAGTAAAATTTAAATAGTGAACAAATAATAATTGGCATTTAAATTCAGTGCATGTACAAGCATTATACACAACTATCAAAACCAATGTTTCCTAATTACCCAGGAGTCCAGAGTGGACTGTTTACTCAATTTACTTTTAATCACTTTATTTCATATTTTTTCAGCTGTATATGCAAATGACATACACAATGTCAACTCTGGCACAGATGTGGATGAAGGAAGGAAAACTATTAATTGGTCTTTAAGTAGAATTGATTCCCCCAATGCAGTAGGCTTTGATTTGAGTTTACACAGAGAAATAAAAAGAAACTACACGAGTTCTCGGTCCTGACGTTTTCACATCAGATGGAAATCAAAAAATGCAAGTTGAATTCTTTTGACTATGATTTTAGACTTCTGAAATAAATGGAAAACCTGGAGCTAGATGAAAGAAAATATAGAAGTATACTGGGTATATTTAAAATAAGAGAGAGATCTACAATAATGAAAAAAAACATTTCTAAATTGTTATAGCTTGAACAAATAAATGAAGACAAACTTCTTGCCGACACACAACACATCCCTATTATGAGAAAAGAAAGAATTAATCTGGTTAGTAATTTCAAAAATAACTACCCAAATACAGAAAAAGTAGTTTACGTATATATAATAAATACATTTATTATAGAAACTTGGTGCATTTTCCTACACAGAATTTAGTTTATTTCATTTATTATAAAAAGAAAAAGACCCTTACTTCCTTTCTCCTTTTGGCTTCACATGGAAATGAAACTGTTTTCTCTTCAGCTTGCACAGCACAGAGCCTAACTGATCCTGAACTTCCTTGTGGAATATCAGCAGTTTAAAATTTTTCTGTTGAATATGCGTAGGAAGGAGACTGTATAAATCAAGACAACTCATTGGATCATGAGTTCTCCTGGTGAAAAAAAAAAAGAGTTATGATGAAGAATTCAGTGCTTTTCTTATTGTGATGTAAATATAACAAAAAAATCCCTGGTATACCTAAAAACACACATCCAGGTTATATTATTGTTTTGGGCCACACTTAGACATGGGTTAAATTTGAATGAAATTACATCATGGCTTTAATGCCAACCATTAATTTTCTCTGGAATAAAGACTTAATTACAGGTCTGTATGTATTTACATTTTTTCCCAGGAAATCTATTTTTTTGAAAGTTGGGGGGG
>NW_010388910.1:44577-59232 GCF_000710305.1 Buceros rhinoceros silvestris | reverse complement strand
GGGGGGAAGAAGTGTGTTAATCCCTGATCATAAAGTCCTATTAATATATTTAAGCTGAACATAGCATCACAGAGTGTAGTAACAAAGAGCTAAAGTTATGCAGAAAAATATTTATTAAGTTGTAATGAAAAGCTTCAGATAAGCCAATCTTAGTAATGTTTGTTTCCATCATTGACAGGATTTTAAAATCGTAAGTAAACAGTCAAAACCTGCTGAAATGATTATAATGATTTGTAACTACTTTCATACGTATTTTAGCTGAAGGGAAATATTATGAAAAAATAAAGATTTTTTCAAAAGAAAAGCTGGATAACCTGCAACTTGACAAGACTTAACGTTTCACTGTTAAGAAACAGTTTGCTAAACTACCAATTACTCAACATAGCTTTGAGAAGATCAGCTGGACTTACCTTGAAATTTGCTAATAAATATGTCAGAAATAAGAAAATGATACATACCATTGGAAGGAGAAACTCTGCTGATGGTGTCCTTGGGGTTATAGCAGAGAGAAAATTATAAGACCTTAGTCTTATAATTGGAACTGCAATAAATAGGACGGTGCAGCATAGGTGGTAGATAGCTCACAAAAAGCCCTGTAAATTCCCTTAATGATACCAAAATCATAATCTGTGGAATGCCTTCAGCAGCCCTTGAAATGCGTCAGGAGATCAGACTAAAACAAGCTTAGTTGTCATCAAGTGCTGACATAATCATGATTTGCAAAGGAAAGAAAAGACTAATCTGAATTGTGGTTTATATATGAAAATGCATGTAGATGTGTGCGAGATTGCGATACGGCATTGAGCTTGAGGGTCCCCAGTACAACAAAGACATGAACCAGTTAGACTGGATCCAGAGGAGGGCCACAAATATGATCAGAGGACTGGAACTCCTCTCTTATGAAGAAAGGCAGAGAGATTAAGGGTTGTAAGAAAAGAAGGCTCGAGGGAGGCTTTATTGTGGCCTTTCAGTACCTAAAGGGGGCTTATAAGGAAGACAAAGAGAGATATTGCCAAGGCCTGTACTAATAGGACAAGGTTTTAAACTAAAAGAGGTAGACTTAGATTAGACGTCCCTTACTTGAAGGGTAGTGAAACACAGGAACATGTTGCACAGAGAACTTGTGGATGCCTATCACTGGAATTGTTCAAGGTCAGTTTGGATGTGGTTTTGAACAACCTGATCTAGTGAAAGATGGCCCTGCCCATGGCAGGGGTGTCGGACTAGATGTTCTTTGGAAGGTCGTTTCCAATCCAAACTATTCTATGAATCTATCATTTTAGCTTTATCGTTATCTTTAGCACTCTTCTTATTATTCCCTACAATATTTTTTCCTCACAGCAGACATATAGTATTACATAACCCATGATTCAGGATAACACTTGCAAACTCACCTGACATTTGAAAAAAATGCACAGATTTTCCACGACACATGTACAATTGTTCTAGTTTGAGCTAGAACAAAACTCTTTCTGTTCAGGGATTTTACTCTTCAGCTCAGTCTCTGCTCAGTGACGGCACTGTCTGAAGTTAAAGGCCTAATTTTACAGACCGTGGTGGCTTCTAGAAGTGAAAACACTTGATGTTTACAGTCACTACCAGAGACTGGTGTGCAGAAAGGCTCTGGCTTATACTTGCTCCAGTGCAGACCAAGGTCACTGCTAAATCCGGTGTCCCACGGTGGGGGTGCAGACAGGACAGATGACCCTACACTGACCAACGAGGTGTTCCATCCCATAGACGTCATATCTGGTATAAAGCTGAGAGATTACAAGTGTCAAGTCTCATCTTCAATGGTTGGCATCTGAGACTGTCTCTGTTCGTTCTACCTTCAGTTGCAATATGTGCATCCGAGTCCACTTCCCAAATCCAGCTCCTGAATCTGCCTCATCTTCTCATCAGAATCGTCATCTGCCACTGAGTCAAGTACGGGACTTCCTCAGTGTCTGCCCCCCAGCACCAGGTGGCAGTGATGTAATTGCCATTGGGATGTTGGGTTTGGTATTGGTTTTGTATATATTTGCATATATTTTATTTTATTGTTATTATATTTAAGCACTTATAGTTTTCTTTTCCAGTCCAAAAGTCTCTCTCCCTTATTCTTTTTCTCTTCCTGTTTATAAAGGGAGAGGGGTTAATACAGAGCATCTGTCATTCATCTAGTGCTGGCCCAGCCATAAGCCTTGACACATCTGTATTGTTAGAATAGCCTATATCATATACTGTCTCTTTGTATTCAAATAGAATGTAAATATCTCCATGCTTTATATCGTGTGTATTTGTCAATATCATTTTTAACTTTCAAGCCTCTGCTAAACATATTTGTCATGACTGTGATATTTCCAACTCAAAAGTGTTTGTGGGTTTTTTTTTTTTAATAGTATATTATTTAGTTTCTAATATCGTGTTTTTACAGACTAAGTGATACCTTGTGTCTGCAGTCTGGTAGGTGTATTTTATCTTATTTCTCTCTTGCTAATGGCTGCAGCAATCCCAGCAAGCAATTACAGAGCACATTTAATTAAAATAATTATTAGGATTTGTGGACTTGCAGTATCTGATGGGGCAGCAGCATGGATGTTCATTCTGGGATTCCCTGGCGTAAGCAAAGTCTGCTACTTCCAAACTGTTCTGAACAAGTCAATAAAATTCTAATTTTACATATATGCAGTAAATATTTTTGTTTAGTTTTTCTAAGTTTCTGTTATACCAGCTTACAGATTCATTCCTCTTTCAGATTGACATTTTTTTCCTAAGGTTTCGAGAACAATAGAGAATTTCTTGAAATATTTACTTTATCCTGAGATCTGGATTAGGAATAAGTGCAATGGAGTCACAGAGCTACACGTCCTTGTGCCCCCAAGAGGCATGCTGCACTGACAGTTGTTCAAGGTTGTATAGTAAATGAGGTTACTTTTTACAATCACTCTCATCTTCGCCTACTTATTGCTGTAGAAATTAGAAAGTCAATAATGAATGAGGCAGAGAATTGTGGGAACATAAAAGCTGTCATGGCAACATTGGAAATTCAAACGGGCATCACTTTTATATAAAGAATCATAGACACGAAAGTTTTCACACAGAACTGCTTGCTCATGCTCTGTCAAGTTGACCTGTACGTGTTAATGAAATGCAAAATGTTCCAGTATTATTTATCTTTTTCTTCTACATATTCACACTGACTCTCTATAACCATTTTAATGAGTTATGTTAACGTGAAACATTAATATATTGCTCACTGCTCTATATAGCAGTGCCTGCAACTTCCAGACATCTAGTGGGGCAGGCTTCAATGCATCCAGAAAGAGGAGAGCTTTTTGCACAGTGTACATCAGTATGTTTGCTACTGAAAGCAGTTTATCACACATGACTGGTAAAGCTTATTGGTTCAGCTTCAAACCTCTCTTGCTCAAAAAAAAAAAAAAAAATCTTCATTATATACTAAACATTGTTTGATTACAATGGAAGAGGTTAACAAAGTTTTTACTAAAGTAAAGAAAAAAATGAACTAAAATTGCAATGAGCCCCACCTGTAATGCCAATATGGGTTGTATTTGAGTAATTTACTGCTATGGAGCTGATTTCTTATTTACAGAAAATATCCATTTTTCACCTTTCACACAGAAGATCTTCAGTGTTGCACAACCTGAGAAAAGTTGTTAAAGCCTTGTGTTTCCAAGTCTTGGAATTTTATATCCATTCTGTAGTTTTGTATGCCACAGTGGATGGATTTAGAGAATTGCGTGTTTTCAGGATCAGTGTTTCAAACCTGGTCTGTTTGTGTGGTGTTTACGTGTTATTTTATATGGACAATGATATCCTGGCCTTCAGGACTAACAAAATCATATTCAGTGCTGAATGATGAAAACAAATGTTACCCACTTACTACCTTGGAGAGGATGAAGTTGTTGATTCAGGTATAACTAATTTATAGTGGCCTCAAAGAAAACGTCTGCACGACTTTCATTGATATCTTTATAGCTCATGTTAGATTTTAACTTTAAAATACCTCATTTAAAGAATGTTTGTAAGCTGAATCGCTGTGGCACTCCAGGGATTAGCAAGACCGAAAACTTTCTAGATGCAGGATAAAAATATAAGCAAGTTCCCATGCTCGGTGTTGTGTTTGATTGTACATAAATTACATAGGGAAACACTGTCCTGGTTATGTCTTTATGCATTTCATTTTTCTTGAATAACAGTGAAAAACTTCTCTATAAAGTGTACTGTGTAATGGGTCTCTGTAGAGCTGTGTGCAGTTTGATGTGCTTTATCTTCCTTGGTTTTAGGCATTAGGAAGAGGTGAACTGAGCTGTTTGCACGAGCAGGCAATTCCCCGTTAGATTTGTCTTAGAACAACTGTATGTCTGCTGAGCATTTCAGACTTGTCATTTTACTGTCCAGCAAGTGGTCCGGGAGGACAGCTTTCCAACATCTATGAGGCTGGCAAAATTAAAACTCTTATTAGGCCAAGCTTTTCACTGGGGGAACGAATAGATGTTGGCACTGTTTGCCTTTTCTACTGCATTGTGATTACAAAAATGTTTGTGTCATGTACCTCATCTGGCTGGTTGGTAGAGCCCAGCTGTGGAAGGGAAAAAAAAATAATCAGAGATTCCTGTCAGGAGACAAGATTTTCCATTTCAAAAGGCATTACTGCTAAAAACATACTGCCAACACACAACACTTTGGGGTCAAATCACTTCCCAAACTAATCTGTTAGTCTCTCTGCTTCCCTTTATTTACATGAGGGATTCAATGATAGGTGGTGACAACGTCAATACATGGTCATTTTGTCTGCCATGTCTGTGAAAGATCTTAAAAGCCTTTTCAAGCAAAACAGTTCTTTCCCACATATTGATTTTATGTTCAATGGGTTTATCCTGTTCCTATAGAAAATATTTTTAATTATATGTTTTTTCATTGTTTCAAAGTTTTGTTTATTTCCTCATGAATCTCTCCTTTGATCTCCTGCCAATGAATAGTTTTTTATCAGATTATTCAATGAATCAAGTGAAAAGTGGGTTGTCTAAACCCCTAATAGTCTGATTTTCAATATAATTGATATGGTAATCGACATTATTAGTCATTATTGTGACATTTTTACATCACTGTTGCACTAAGCTGCTTCGATGTTAAGATAAAACCATGTAATTTAAAATTGTTAAGGATGCGTATTTATCAAGGCTGACTTCACCTGTGTATAACAAATGCTGAAGTCAGGAATGAGAGCTTTACCTGACCATCCCAGATCTATCATCGATCTGCAAGTTGTTGTACAGCTCTTCTTATACTGATAGATTAAGGCTATTACATAACCTCAGTAAAGTTGAACAGATGAATTATATGTAATGTTCCAAGAGAAGCATTTTTTCTCATAAATATTGTTCTTATAAATTTCTTTGTTTTTTAGGAGTAGAAGAAAAATTTGTGCACTACTATTTTTCACCCTCATTTGTAGCTAATAATTTATGACACACTAGCATTATTTTAAAGGACTAATTCAACTTCGTAAACAGATGGAAATCAACATCAACAATATTACTTTAATGTAGAAATGTTTCTGTTGTCTTCACACATTAAGGCAAAGCTGCATGGTGAAATTCACCTCCATCTTGACATCAGAGTTGGTTTATATCTAAATTATTTTACACTTGACTTTTCTGGTCAGAGGCAGCCTGAAACAGGGGAGTGGAAAGAGCTGGGATCTGCAAGTCTGGGGAATTTACAGCCATTCTGTAGCCTTTATACAAGTCTAGCTTTAAAATCAAGTAAGGTTCTCACTAAAACATTAAAATGAAGAAAGAACAATACTTTCTAACAAATAGCCATGAGTTCACACTAAAACAGGACTCTGAATCTCATGTTTTTACAACTTATGACCCCTTCATATCTCACTCACTGTGGCAGTGTCACACAGATTTGACACCTAGACAGAAAATATAATTCAGACACCTGATTAGAAACTAAATCTCACCAAACTTATTTTCATAAACCTCTTTCTTAGCCAATTTCATAGCTGTAAGTCTCAACAGGCTGTTACCATCTCATTTTCTGACATCACCTTACTAGGCTATTACAACATCCTTTTCTGCATAAAGATAATGACAAGAACAAAACCGTAAAGTTTGTTTTCTTAGATGTACTTAGAATACATTATCCTTTATCCTCATTCCCATCTCTCTGTTCTGCACAATACTAATTATATGCTTCATGGCTCTGCACCAGAGACCGGCTTCCTCATTACAATCAGGATGTCAGCCACCAGTTAGGCAGACTGCATGGCTGGGTGTCACCCCTATAGACATACTCGGCACCAAATGTGTCAGACACATCTGACCTGTTCTTATACCACATTGCATGAAATCAGCTTCCTGAGGAAAAATGGCTTCAGACAACAAGTGCACCATTTTTTTATGTGACTAATTTAGTTTTAGGTACGTAAAAGGTATATCTATACATCAAATGGATTTGGATGACATGTAAATGGTCCTGCATGGTCGAAAAAACAACAGAACAGAAAGGATGAAGAGATCACCGCTTCTTCAACCCAGAAAATTAAGTGTATTGGTCTTTTGGAGTGTCTGTCTCTTGCACTGACTATCATGGGAACTCAGACACTTAACATTCAGGTGATTAAAGCAGAGTGAAATTAACACATGAATTAGTAATTACGTTATTCTGCATATGTATTTTTACTTTTCAGATGCAGCCTGATTCATACTTAACAATTACTTCCCATATATTCTGAAAATAAATAAACAGGTAGATGAATTTTGACTAGGTGGTACAAACTAGGAGAGGTGGGACATTAAAGGTGAAACTTATGGCTTTCATACGCTTCCAGATTTTTTTTTAGACTGTTGCAGACATCATCATCACTAAAGCACTCAGCACTGAGGTGGTGAACTCTGAATTCTGTCTTTCCTAAACATCGCTGACACCATTTTTACTATTTAGCTATCTCTTCACAAATGGTTGATTATTTTCCATCATTTTCACAAAGCACCTTTTAATTTAGATTTTATTACAAGGATGTGAGTGTTTTGCTCCTGCACACAACCCGAAATACAGATAATCACAAGACACTACGTGAAAATTTAACATGACAACTGTTATACTTCATAAACTTTATAGCATGGCATATACAGAAACATTTAAAGTACTATATTTTCAGTGATTTATTTTCAGCTGTATTCTTCAAAAAGCAAAACATGTGTGCACTTCGTGAGGAGAAAACTCATCCTGTTCCTCTGGAAAATGTTTCAGGATATTCTTCGCTTATCAATGAAGACAGGGTTTATTGGGGAACTTGATAAAGCAAAAAGGTAAAAATGGACTAATGAAGCACTTTATTTTCAGCCATAGGAAATCTCATCTTGGATCAATTTTTCTCATACTGACTGATCATAATTGCTTTGGCAACCCACAGTAGCTTCAGGTAGATATTTTGATTATTTTGAAGAGAAAGATCAATTAAGCTGACATTAAAAATAATTGGTAAAAAGATAAAACCACAGAAATTGTTTTTCTACTGGCTGGAGATTATCAGTATCATATGGCATTATCTTTTGTTTGAACTCAAGTTAGACTCTTGAGTTCTTGCTTGAGGTACAGTGTCAAAGATGCAAGAAGTCCATTTAACAAAAAAGAAATGTATCTTTGGTACTTCTGAGCCAAGTTTTGTCCATATATTTCTGCAGTACTGTATTATTTGACCTCACTCTTGATTTCTTTCACAAGTCAAACCTTAGGGGCAGGGAAACACTTAGAAAAGTTCCTACACTGGAAGATGTCCAACTCAAAAGCGATATATGAATATCGGAGCTCTTGGTTCAGTTCATAGCAAATCCAAAACCTTAAATTGCTGTGAAATATAGATTAGACCAGTTTAATTTTTCCCTGAATGGATATGAAACACCATATACATTAACTCCAGAAGGCAGCTTCTGAACCTACCCTCTCTCAATCGTTACTTACCGTCTTTGATGAACAATGGACTGCGAGGACCTAAATGTACTTTAGTTTGTCCTAAAATAAATGAAAAGTCCTTCAAAAATGTGTCAAATACTGTTTCTTGTTGCTTCTCTGATACAATTCCATTCACTTAGATCTTATTATTCTGTTCCCTTGACAGGCTTAATGCATGTGAACACGTCAAGAACACATGCAATTTCAAAATATTAACTTAAATGTTGTTAACAAACTTGGTTGCAATGTATTCTTATTTTATTAGATTTTTATTACATTTTTCTTCTATCTTATTCTTCTAAACAGATATTATTTTATCTATATAGTATTTATTCATTATTTAATGTCAGCAGATGAAAGAAATATGGGATGCATATTTAGGTAAAATTCATATATACCCAAAACCTGAATAGATGTTGGTCGTAGGAGTAATGAATAACACATATGTGCTGTACACAAATAGTAGAATACTTTCATCTGCCCTATCGAAAGAGCCGAGGCCTGTCAGAGACTGTGGTTTATTGAAAGTTGAGTTGTTTTCACAGCTTTCTTGATCCACTTAAAGCTAAATTTTATCTTCTCAGCTTATGTCTGTTTTCTCTATAGAAAAGCTTTCTAAAAATTCCCTTCCTTTTTTTCTCTTAATTTTAAATATTGATTTGTTCTGATGCTATATTTCACATATTATCTTTGACTTAAATATTTTTGCAGAATAGGATGTGTCTTATGCTTGAGGCTATAAGGTTATACAATTACAGTGAGTGTTGGTGAACTGACTACACTCCCTGAGGCATACATCCCGAAACCAAAAACCATAGATTTTGAAAATGGTATTTAATTTTAATTTCTTTCTTCTTTTTCCACTGAGTTAGGTAATGATTATGTTACTTCAAACTGAGAAAGAAGCATTCATAACTTAACCTAGATGTATGGAAATTATTCCTCTGTGTCAGGATTTGTTGACAAAGGCTCAAAAAAACCCCACAAAATTTTTTTTTCTCAGAAAAGTGATTTCTAAGATGACCCTTGATACTTTTGCTTTCTCACTCTACTGAAAGACAATGAAGTCATCATCCTCTAGTACACACTTAAACTCCCAATTTGAAGTATCATGACATAAATAAAATTTCAAATCAAAGGGAAAAAGATCAGGAATTCTGCTGAAAATTTGGTCATAAAACCAAAAAATGTATTTTAAAAGATAATTACTTGCTTCCAAATTTTCTACACAGAGTATTTTCTTAAAGCACAGATAGTTATCATCTCCAGGAGGATTTTAAAATCCTTTGCTGTTGAAGAAGCTCTTCTCAAAGCCAGTTTCTAGTTATATTATCCTCAACAGATCACCTGGTTTTGTGAATGCTAGATTGTGAAGGACACCTCTTTTCCTTTGCAGTAACAAAACCATATGGTATGGGTCAAAAGCCACGAGTAATGTAGGTGCAGTATCAGTACCTCTGATTTTTGGTAGCTAGAGACTCTTAACAGCTGTGTTTTCAAAACTCTGCTCTTGCAGAGAAATCAGAAATGCAGTTGCTCTGGGAAGAAAACTCAACAGAGCAAAATACTTGCATCATAGTTCTGGCTTTGAGATCTTGCCAGTTTTCACACCACAGACTCTACCATGACACTGAGCATTGCAGAGAGAAATACTGTATTATTTACTAAGGAGACTTAGTATCAGTATGCTAAGTCAAATTTGGTTATGTCTTGGAAATCCATCCAAATTGTAATAATTTGTTTAGCTGTTCTCCTAAGAATAATATCTAGAGAGTGCTGCAGTGAATCAGAGTACAGGAACATAACAAGAACTTAGCAAAGCAAAGCTGACTGTGAGAAAAAGAGATAAAAAAGACAAAACAAAAAAAAGGCTTGTTTTCTCATAAAATAAATTGTGTTTTTAAAACTTAATTCCAAATGCATATCAAAAATAGAGAAGACAATTTCCTTCAAGGAAAGTCTTAGGGAAACCAATTATTTATTTATTTATTTACAAACTACTTTTTATTTACTGCAACATTTATGTCAGTTTATTCAACAAACCCTTTTTGTCTTGGTTTTCCCTCTGTCTGCTCAGCCTCCCACTGCTTTTTATTTCAAAACTCTTGAAATTCTCTTTAACTCCATGAATATTTCTCCTTTTATTTTCCAAATTTCTGAAGACACTGATCTCCTAAGGCGTATTGTCCCAGTCTTTATTACAGAGGTCTGAATGGCCAATGTCTTGGATTCCAGAAAGGAATCCAGCTAAGGATGTCAACTGCTTGTGATTTTCTGGCAATAACAGTAAACTCAGGAAAAGGATGGTAGTAACTGTGTTCCCTCAAGGCTTGGGGCCTGTAGTACAGGGTAATTTATTTTTGTTTTTGAAGACGAGGACAAAGATATATGTTTTGATTGTTCAGACTGTAAAGCAATCTAAGTTAGTTGGAAGTTGAGATGGAAGCAAAGAAATTCAGTCCAGGATAAAACAAAAGCACCTTTAAGGAAGAAACATTTTTAAGTTAAGCCTAAAATTATACTGATCCCAGTTCCTTCTCTGACACACTTATACACCATTTCTGTGTGGTGTCAGGAGTGGAAAACAAATGATTTATGACAAATGCTAATTCATTTGCTCTGTTTGTCTTTGGAAGATGTTAAGACAGTGGCACTGGGAGTTGAAAATAGGTGAGCACAGAATAAAAACCAAAACAATAAAAAAGGCCAGGGAATAGAACACAATCCTCATCTTCATCTGAAAAAGAAAATAAAAACAATTCATTGGAAAACTGGGTTCAAGAAGAGGGATTGAAAAGAGGGATTGAAAGTAAAATACCTTTCCCCCAGAACATATTGTTTATATGGATGTTAAATCAAATAGGAAAGAGCAGGACATAGCAGCACCAGGGAGGGAAAAGGGGGAGGAAAGGAAGACAGGTGGGGAAAAGAGGAGGAAAGGAGAGGAAAGGGGGCAAAAAGAGTGGGAAAAGGGAAGAAGAGAAAAAGGGAGAAGGAAAATAAATTTGTTGAAGGATATAAAAATATTCACTAAAGGAAAAATATAGCAGTATTAAACAAAACTACAGGAAAAATCAAGCTGATGAACAACTTGTTTATGTAGATAATACTATGCATTACAGTACAGAGTAAAAGACATTTCTCTTTTTTTAGATAGATAATAACATGAGATCAGGAACAAAGAATTTTACTCAGAGTTTTTATCTAAAGCGCTAATTATCACACTTGTACTTTCCTTGACAGAATTTATGTATTGTTCCTGCTAACATTAATAAAGGCAGATGTATGCATCGTAAGAAATTGGGCTCTTATAAGGCACGACCTTAGCATAGATACAGTGTGGGGCTTTTTTGTAAATATGAGTAAAAAAAAGACTAAAGCTGAGTTAAGTGGTGAGAATTGCATGGAGTGGGTCATAGATCATTCAGAAAAAAATGGGAAAAAAGGTTTTAACCCCAGTTTAAATGCACCGTTCAGTTTTAGGTGCTTAGGTGAATGAGTTTTACAGCAATACAAAAAATATCAAGGATCTATAATAAGCCTATTAACTTAGCAGGGTGAATGTGTGGCTGAAGAGTGATGGATACAGAGCTTTCACTTTAGAAAGAGTGAGAATCTGTGTGAACAATGAAGTAAAGTTATGTGATGTGACCATTACTGATGAAAGCAATTAATATAAAGTATTTATATTTAACGGGAAATATTTATGCAGTCATCTCTAAGAAACTTAAAGTCAGAAAGACAAGATAGCTCTCCAAAAGTTGTTAAAAAGGACACTGTTTTCTTTTATGCTTACTTTAGGACTAAGAATAAGTTTAGCATAAACTAACAGATAGTAGATTAAGTTAAAAATATATTGAAGCTTAAAGTCTTTGTACAGAAAAAGTAAAATATTTCCATTTATTTAAAAGATAAATTCATACCTTGTTAGATGAAGGCAAAACTAGAGAAGTATCTTAGATATTAGCTTAGAGAAAGAAAAAATGTCAAAATCCTATTTTAAACATTGTTTAGGAATTTTCCACATGGAGAAAGATAATTAAAATATGCTAAACAGTAATATCTTTTCCTTATAAAAAAAGACTAGCTATAGGACTGAGCTAATGAAAGGTTGATAAAAGCTAATTTTGAATTAAACCATGCATGAAAGAAGGGTATTTGCGTTCTCCATGAAAAGATTGAAACATTAAAGCATCTCCTTGAGCTGAATAAGACATTTTTTACTTCCTTGTCTTCCAATCCTTGATTTAATAGCACTATTTACTTGCATAAACCAATGAAAAAGGCAACTAATACAATAGAAAACAAATTAAGTTTCAGCAAGAAGATAAAGAGGAAGCAACTTTCCTGTTCACAACTTCACACAGATTAAGTATATCATGACTAGATGAAGCCGTAACACAGGAAGTATATTTAACCTATTCTTTTCTTGAAAAGATATTGGTGTGGTTATTAAAATGCTATTATTACTGAAGATATTAACAGCATCTGCTGATAATCTGTTTTTTCTTTAACTCTAGAAGAAAGAACATGAACAAATGTCACAAAAGTACAAAGAAGTTAATATTTTATATTCTTTCTTGATACAAATTTATTTATTCCCCTTTATCTATTATATGCTAAATTGGATAAACTAACCTTAATGGTAGGATTCACCTAACCTAACTTCAGAGGTCTTGACATTAAAGCAAGGTTCATTCCAGTGGGTCCTAGAGGTCAATGCACCTTCTACAGGTGAGGTACAATATAAATACCTTAGATAGAGTTTCTACTCCCACTTTATGAAATGTAGATTTATTTAGTCAACACGTCCTCCATTTAGATGCTGACTTCAGGATGAATTAGTCCCTGGCCAGACTGCAGGATGAGGATCCAGACAGACACATCAGAAGCAGATCTTTTGTGTCCAGATGCCCAGGTCTTATTCCAGATGAATGTGTGCCAAAATATCACAAAGCTAAGTACTTAATCTAAGATCGTGCAGGCTCCTTATAGACACTAGAGAGAGCTAAGATAATACCGCTCTGAGGATATATGACAGAAGAGCCTAGACAGTTAGCTCTGACTGGTCACTTTATCTTTTAGATAACTGTACTTAGCATTAATTAAAGCATGTAATTATTTTCTTATATGGTTATATGATTACCTGCTTATATTATACTCTTATAGGACTTGTTACTATTCTGAGAAATAAAGTATATAATATCTTCCAAGCGGAGAACGACTTTAACAACGCACTTCTTACTGGAGATCTCAATAGCGAAGAAAGAAAGAAAAAAGAAGAAACTACTATTTATTGGTCAACATCTTTTATTTTGTTGTTTTCTCTCACAAGGAAATAGACTAATAATTAGCAATGATCATTCTTATTGTTTACACTGTGATATGTCCTCCCAAGAGCACAACTAGAAAATTCAGGTTGCTGAGACAAAGGAATGAGCATTTCTTAATTGGCCTCACAGGCAGGGGGGAAAGGGGGAGATATTCACGGCCTGGTTTGCTTCTTCTTAATTATGGATTATTTTTCATATTTAGGGTTATATTTCTCAGCAATCAAAACCTAAAAACACTCCTAACAAATAACCAATAGGAATTCTTCTTCCTTTCACTCAGAATCCATTCTTGCATGATACTCAAAGTTGTTGACCCCTTCTAGGTAGAAATGGAATCACCTCTTAGATAGCAAAAGAAAATCAAGTGATGATTTCCAGAATTCCTAACAGGGTTATATCCTCCTTTACAAACTTCACAGAAAAATTAAGCTTTAAAACCTAGCCTTTCCAAATCCAAAGACAGTTATTTTATTGGAAAAGATATACATTTTCTCTGGTGTCTAGGGGGGAAATCTGTAATCAGTGTCATAAAACAGGGACAGCGTAGAGGTAAGTTATAAACTGATGACAAATTTTGGCAAATGGCTTTATAATTCTGTGTGCTTTTCTATCTAAAGGATAGTCAGAAGTAAAAGGAACCATCTCTATGTCACATAAGCCAAATTTACAAGATAGAAAACTGAGACGAGTATGATTATAAAACAAACAGAGTAATGATCAGTACTTCCCACTCAATATTTTTGACCGAAGAGCAAAACTCTGAAATTACTTTTGTTTTACAACTGACAATATTCTCAGAGCAACTTAAAGTAGTGTTAAAAGCTGCAATAATCATATGACTTGCATAACCAGCGTATGTTCCAGTATGTGTTTTGATTTGTGTTCCAAATGTGAAAAATGTAAATATTATAAAATGAGTTTGAGGTGCAGACATTCAATGATTCATTCCAAATGAAACTTAGGACATCCGTAGAAATTAATTTAGATATTTGATTATCTGTATTTAAGTTTCCTGTGATGACATCAAAGGATTACATTTCAAAATGAATAAAATTGTAAATGTACTCCTAAATTTCTACAGGTGCCAAGCATAGACTTCATTTAGGTGAATAGAAATCTGTCAAGAAATAATCACTTTCAAAAGTATAAAATTAAAGTGACAACAAGAGGTGCATTCCGCAGTTCTGTATAGACCAAAACTTTGGAAAAAAAAATAAAGATAAGAAAGCAAAGGCAACAGCACAGTGAGCTATTAGCAAATATGGCTTGAAATAAATATATGGGCCTGACACAGCCCTGTTCTGGTTCCACAGGAGGGAAAAGATAATCAAATCTCCTGACGAAGAAAAGA
>NW_010388910.1:38885-44450 GCF_000710305.1 Buceros rhinoceros silvestris | reverse complement strand
GCTGAAGAAAAGAATATCAAGCATATTTAATACTGCATGATGAAACTATAGCTAAGTAGTGTAACTGCAACAAGTTGCTCAGAGGCATTGTAGAGTCTCCAGCCTTTAAACGTACAAAACTCAGCTGGACATCATCTGGAGTAGCCTGCTGCGACTGCTTTAGCAGCAGTGGCTGCCTGGGCAATCCCCAGAGGTCCCTGCCAACCTCAGCTATTCCGCAGTTTCCTAGCTCTGACTACACTGAAGTCAACTAGTCACCTCCTTCATGAGCATTTGGTTTTACAGAAAAGATTATTATAGGATATTGAAGGCAATTAATGCAAAATTTGAAGAAGCTCTAGCTTTCTAGCATTGTATAACAAACAAGTGGGATGTGGCTACCCTGGAGTCTTTTGATGTACTGCAGAGATATTTGCCATTGGGTTTAGCAGAATAAACAGATCACACATTGACAATGGCATCTGTCACACCTGATGGCAGCAAAGGAAAGATCAGACTCCAGAATCTTGAGTTTTATCTGAGAAGTAAAATGGCTCAGAATTCATAATCTTACATCTCGCATTAGCTTGCTAGTGGTTATGTTTTCTTGTCAGTTTGGCCTCCATTCAGGCAGGCGTTTGCCTCTGAAGACCAGCCCTACACTCTTCACTTCTAGTATGAAGTGATGGATTTAAAAGAAAGGGGAGTAAAAGTCTCTAAGTTCAATTATTCTGTCTAGCCCATAATTTTCCTTGCAATATCCATATTAACCATTTTCTGCAGAAACATGTAGGAACTTAGAGGTGAAGAGTTTTCTCTTAGGAATGCACATGTTCAGAGCAATTTAGAGAGGTCTGTTGTATATTAACAAGTGAAGTCGAGTGAAGAAGAAAATATTTACAGGTTCTAGCTAATCAACCCTACACATGCATTCCTGTGTAATAAGATTTTTCAAAGTCAAAAAGCTTGACCAAAAGTTGCCTCTCTGACTTCAAGCCCATGCTGCAGTCTGATGTGAATAGGTGCTTGTTGATATTTAAGTGATCATTTGTTTAAAATATAAAACAAAAATGTTATTCACCACAATTTCAGAAATCACAAAAAAATTAAGAAATTATTTAGATTGAGGCAGACAGTTAACATTAAAAATTTTTAATGCTGCCGTACTGTTACAGGCTGCTGCAATTGTAAAGTGATCATGGGGGCTTATCATGAAAGTATCAGGCAAGGTGAATAATAAATGATGCTTATTTCCCCTGGTCTAATAAAGAATTGGTTTCGGTTTCTATATTCCAGCCACAAAATTGACAATTACATCATTCTCATGTCTTTCTTTTGTCTGTTCATTTGTTAAGCTTTCCTTGGCAAACACTTTTACAAAGATCAACAGAAATCAAAATCAAATCTAGGAAAACGTGCTAAAGCAAATTTCTGTAGAAATTCATCATTCAAACTGAAAGGTCAAATGTTCATTCTGAAGAAACTGGGATGAAAAAGGCTTTCTGAAATTCTCAGGATGTCAGAACAGACAGAAGCACACGAGATATATAATAGTGTGGACCAACACAGAATTAAAAGTTCTCCACTCATTTTGGGTGATAATACAGTTCTTAGTATTACTCTAAGCCCCAAATCCTCTCGGATTTTGGCAGGATCCTCAGACAGAGTCCTGAATGCTGCTGCCCTACAGTGGTGCAAAGGTTCAGTATTAATACAAAATGGCAAAATATTCTGGAGATGTTCTCTTTCACTACATTGCTTAACATGGATATAAAAAATTGATTCTTGGTACTCTCTATCACAGATATCTAGTTTTGCTTATCACAGTGGCATTTAAGCCTATTCCTTTGAATTTTATTGTACTGCTTACTCACCCCATCTGATGATCAAAAAGCTAACGCTTTTGCTTTTACTTCTAAATCTAGAGCTATAAGGGGTTGCTTTTACTTACCATATTCAACAGTCAGTGAATTTAAATTATTGTCCACTTAGAACTATTACCACAGTATACACAGCAGATCATTAGCAATTTGTTGTAGAGTCAATTAACACTGACATCTAATGATGCCTCTATATAGTAATTGCATTTTCATTATATCCTGCGGGACACATATGTCCAGTTTGAAGAGCATGCTCATCAACCTGCTGAAGGAAAAGTAATTTGTTGTCCTTTTATATATACTTATATTTCTAAATAACATTGTATTTTATTTTTTAAATTGAGGTAAGAACATTTGGAAATGCTTTATTGCTTTCCAGTTTTTGGCTCATCTCACTGATAACAGGCTTCAAGTGTGCAATTTAGATGTTAACTTTCACAAAGCTGAAACTGTGAAGGCTAAAATTGACAGCAATTTACCTTTCACTTTAGTTATTGTTGACCATAATTGATTTTGATTTGGAGTATTACAGCAGCATTGGCCATAACTGACCCTACGAATTTTTCAGACCACCTGAAATACTCTCCTTTGACCCTTTAAAAACAATAATTTCCTCATCCAAAATCTTTTACTTCTGCAGAACCAGCATTCAGTTACAACAGTGAAGTCAAAGCATCTCTCACATAAACAGAATCTGAAGTCACTCCTGGTCTAGTTTTATATCATGTGGAAGGTGCATACTCCGGTACAGAGGATCTTGCCTTCTTGATCTAGTGTCTCTTCTGGGTGCCCAAGAGTCCTCTCCAGCAAAGATGAGACAGCAGTGTGTTTGGTCCTTGCATACTGTGGAGGTGGGAAGGTGGGAGCATGAGATGGGTGTAGTTGTGGAACATGAATATAAAAAATATGCATCATTATCTGTTATGTATTTGTATCTCTGTTTGTTTGAGGTATGTGTCAGTTCATAAAAAGTTCATAATGTTTGCAGTGGAGAGGTAAAAAAAAAAAAAAATTCTTCAGAAAGAGATTTTTCAGTTAAATTCTTGTTTGGTGAGAACTCCTGAAAACACACTACCCATATCTGGAAATTCAGCTGGTGGCAATTGCCAGTGTTCTGTAAAACGTGCGTTAGCCTAACACCCCCGCTCAAATCCTAGATCCAAAATCCATTCTGCTAAGTACTTCACAATTACATTAAAAAGTGCTGTTCCTAGAACTCTTGCAATAAAAAATCTTCATTGCAGACAAGGAGAGAAAAGACTAGATAGCTTGGATGTCCTGAATACTTCACTGTTAACAGCTAAACATTCTTCCTCAGCAAAGTTAATGTCCCATGGTCTGTTGTAGTTTGGCTAGTGTAGAGTTAATTCTGTCATAGTAGCTCATGTGGTACATTATGTGTTGTTGATGAAAACAGTGTTGATAACACAGGGATATTTTAGTTACTGCTGAGCAGTGCTCACACAATGCCAAGGCCTTTTTTTTTCCTGTTTCTCATGCTGCTCCACCAAGTTGGCTGGGTGTGCACAAGAAGATGGGAGGGAATACAGTGGAGAGACATGACCCCAGCAGACCAGAGGGATATCCCAGACCATAGGACATCGTGCTCAGCAATAAAAGCTGGAGGAAAGAAGGAGGAAAGGGTGACATTTGGAGTTACGGTGTTTGTATTCCCAAGTTTTCATTATGCATGATGAAGACCTGCTTTCCTGGACATGGACAAACATCTGCCTTCTAATGGAAAGCAGCACTCTTAAGATGAAGTAAGTAAGACCCAAACAATTTTTTTTTCTGTTAAAATATGGCTGAACAACCAAGAATCCCTTTTTTTTTTAATTAGGCGCATTGTTTACAGACAGCTTGACCATATTGGTTTTGCCACTATAAATTCAAAAACTATCTCAGATTCTAAAATTGATGGGAGAGTATGTTCTTCTTCCTTTAATCTTAAAATTCCTTGTAGGTAGTTTTCAAATCACAGAAATATATCACACTTTGGGTTGGAAGGGACCTTTAAAGGTCATCTAGTCCAACCCCCCTGCAGTGAGGAGGGACATCTATAACTAGATGTGGTTGCTCACATCTCCATCCAACCTGATCTTGAACGTTTCCAGGGATGAGGCATCTACCATCTCTTTGTGCAGTGTGTTCCCGTGTATCACCACTCTCATTGGAAAAGATTTCATCTTTGTATCTAGTCTAAATCTGCCCTTTTCTAGTTTATTGCCTTGTCCTTGTCCGATAGGCCCTTCTAAAAAGATTGTTCTCATAATGACTGGCTCCTTCTGAGTCTTTGTAACACAGTAAATTGCAGTGTTCCAAATACAATTTCCTTTGGATCTGAAAGCCTTTGGGACACAAAAAAAATCCCCCAGCAAACCCAACTCGTTAGTCGCATTGATCTCTATGGAACTGCTCTGGAGATATTCTGTAATTGTAAGTAGGTACACCTGAACATTGTAAACAACAGTTAGGAGCATAGGCAGCTAGCTGGCTGAATTTTCTCTGTTCAGAACAAATACAAACAGGAGAAAGAGGTGTTTATCATTCATTGTTGGGATATAGTTTATACCTAAAACAGTAAATACTTTTGCTAGGGTTTTTATTTATGGCATGCAGGATTCTTTGTGCATGCGATGATCTGAAAAGTTGTTGCGTAAATGATCAGCTAAGCTCTGAAAAGTGAGTTATTGCATAAAAAGAGCACAACAACCACTTGTATTTTATCTCTCTACTCCTGTTCTAACTAGTGTCCTCGGTTCCCATCACCACCCCACCACCCCCGCCCAACCCTCCATTTCTGCCATTTCTCTTCTCTCACTTCTTGTTCTCTCTTAGGCAGAATGTGTCCAGGAATTAAACACTAGCAAGGGACATGAGCACTGCAAATTCAGTTCACAATTCTTCATCAGATTTGCTCTGTAATTTTGGGGCAAGATGGTCAGAGTGAGTTTCAGTAAAATGAATTGAAAAAGTACTTTCAGGACACCAGAACACATGCTTGTAGTAATGTCTATCCTCTACCACGTGCTCAGCAGCTGCCTTCACAAAGCCACCTACATTTGTTGGTATCTCTGGTTTTTTGTTTTTTTTTTTTTTTAATTCCCTAAGTTTTTGAGTCCCGCACTGCTGTAAATACCTTAGTTTCAGCATCTTAATGTCAGTGTCTTATTTAAACCTTATTGGTCTGGGGAATCTGAGGAGCTTTACCTGCTGTTGCAAGACCTGATCGATCACACTGTTCCTCAAATGCATTCACGTGATTGGATTTTCTGCATAACTGTCAGAACTATTTATTCTTTCAAATATGATTGCCGGGGAAGAGACAACCATAATACTATTCATTTCACTAGTCTTTAATAGTATAGCAAAACATCTTTTCAAGAGATAAAATACATAAACCACTTTGGAAAAATGGTAAAAAGTGTGGATTCCCAAATAGCTGTGTCAATTCCAAATTATGATATATCTCCCTTCTATTTCTGCATTAGAAGTTGGGAGGGTCAAGTGGAGAATGTTTCGACCAAAAATCCATCTGATGACACACTCCAAGGTGCCAGGGGATCCGGACTAGAATCTCCTGAGTCAGACACAGGCAGTGGGTGCAGGTTTCTCACCGCCTGCATGACTGCTCCAGTGATTAAGGAATTATATATAAGAGGCTGCAGTTCTTGCGAAGCCACTTTTTTATTGCAAAAGGAAACCG
>NW_010388910.1:32029-38782 GCF_000710305.1 Buceros rhinoceros silvestris | reverse complement strand
AAGAGTGTTTGTTACTGAGTGGCTAATTTACTGGATGGTGTTGAACTCACTCTGATGTGTTTAATTAGCCACAATATTTAAGGTCTGAGTGACCAAAATCTAAGCACTTTGATTAGAGTTTTCAAATCCTGAATCCTAGCTGGATTTAGTTTTTAGTCTCAATAAATTTAAATGAATAAATGTAAAATGCAAATACTATCGTATTTTTTCATTCATCTTACATTTCCCTCTCCATTCAAATTAAGAGAGACTGTTGGTCAAAGAATTTATAATGCTTCTGGACAGTTTCTGTGCTTTGGAGATCTGGTAGCAATTAACATTCTTGATACTATAACAAAACTAATAATAAAATGGTTATTCACAAAACAAATGTCATATGATTTTGCCTTAAATTATTTCTGAACTCAGAGAAAAAGACATAGCTTAAAAAAATTACAGTGTAAATACAATGATCTCTAAGGACAAGACTTTGTAATCTGTGAAGGCTTGCAGACCATGACAGAAGGTATGGAAGAAAGGAATTAAAAAAAAAAAAAACAACCCAATCCTATTGCTTTTTCTTTTGTCTCTGCTCTCTGTAGGCCTTGTTTCACCAAACAGCTTGAAAATTCCGAGCATGGGAGCCAATCAAAATATAGTGACCTAATGGAAATAAAAATAAAAAGTATTTATTTACTCAGTTTTATAAGATATTGCTCATATGAAAAATGAAAACTCACCTCCTATATTGCTACTGAGAAAGGTAGAGGATACATTGGACATGTTGAATCTGTAACCTAACGTGAATGTCATATTTTATAAGTTGCATAGACTTACTGTCATTCGATTGGGTGACACAGTTCCATTTTTGTTTTAAAATGAAGCTGTGAACACTTTTCAAATCCTTTGCAGACCCCTAATTCACACATATGAATACATCTTCCTCTCTTTTTAGTGGCCCACGTGTATTTTGCCTAATATGTTATTTCTGGAATTACAACCTGTAAAAATACATGGTCCATGTAAGGCTGCCTGTCTGGTTTCCCTCCACAGTGTGATAGTGCAAAGCAGGTAGAAATCTGACTTAACCAGTTGGTTAAAGAGTTTTGCAGTGCTTCTAAAGCACTGAAGTAACACCAAGCAGCTTAATTACGTGGACATACTGACCTCATCTTTCTCTCTCTTAACATGCAGATATATATGTATTAATTCATTTTTACTATTAGATAACTTTCATATAACCTGAACAAATTAAACCAAGAATTTTCTGATTATTAATTATCTTGAACTTCTTAATTTTATACTTTTCACCTATTCTAATTAATCTTTCTGCTTTTCACCTTCACCAAAAGAAAGATCATATTTCTGAAAAATGTATTTCTAAAAAATCATATAATCATATATACATAATGAAGAATAAGAAGTCTAGAGACGGAGCACAGGAACAGCTTGTTCAGAGAGGCTGTAGAGTCTCCATCCATGAAAATATTGGCTGTTCTCTTACGACAGACAATAGTGCTCTTTCTGAATCTGGCACCGTTATTGTCTTTCTTGGTGGGGTAGGGTTCTTATTCTCAGTAAAATAAATGATTTCTAGTACTCATAACAATGAACTCTGATCTAATTGGATAACCTCTACTCCAAGCAATTACACAATAACAAGAGGAAAACTGTGCATGTCTTAAGTGGCACAAGTCCCTGGTAATGGGTTGTCATTTAATTATACAGAGAGAATATAAACAACGTAGTGAAATTGCCTTATGTTCTCTGGGATCACTTTTCTAGCTGCAGACATTAAAAAAGAAGAAAATCTGTTTTTTTCCAAAGTCTTTAATACTTATATTTCACTTTCTTCAAAGTTTGGTTAGGGGCATTGTTCCTACATCTCACAACAGTAAAGGCAGATGACATACATTGTCTTTTCATATTTAGCTTTTTTAGCTACAGAGAAATTCAGCATGTTCTTCATTTCCAATTCTGATTACTCCCAGAAGCTATTAATTTTTCTCTTTTGTTGGCTCTAGAAGCAGATACATTTCTGAGGCTGACAAAATGATTTCTGTCTGCCCTTATATGCATACAGACATATTGGTACACACACACACTGGAGAGTTATTAAGGTTTTCTCCCTTCCATTTTAGTAATTTTTCTTCCTGTTTTTATAATGAATTCTGAAGGAATTCAGTTAAGTTCAAAAAATTTTGGGGACATCTCCATTACAGTATATGAGGAGAAGTGTACTCTCTAACAGAGGAAAACAACCTAATCAAAATGCCGGAAGCTGTAGCTGGACACATTTAAGTTTGCAACAATGAGAACATTTGAACAGTGAGAATGGTTAATTGCAGATGCAGAAGAGGCAGTTCTAGTAGTGCCATTGATGGACAGACCGATCCAGAATTAGGAAACTAGTCCAGCAAAGTCATAGGAATTGTGTGAAGAGGCATTCGCAGTGGTATAGTATGTGAAGATTCACTCGAGTGAAGCTACAGCCCTCTAAGTGCCCTCCCGAAAGAAGTCCACGGGCAAAAAGGAATGATAGATTCTCTAGCTGTTTCTGTGTTTCATTTGAGAGTAATGACCTTCACAAAAACATGCTTGAACCCCCTACTTCAAAGAGGAAACTGTGCCTGACTGGTGCGGGTTGTGGAACTGGAAGAAAATACCTTCCTGTGGAGACCCAGAAGCATTGCACTGCTGGGCCCACACGTGTGATGAAGTACTGTTTGCACTGCTTCAGATGTATCATTTCAGCTACTGCTACTGTTCTAACAGAAACTGGATGACATTTAAAAGCCAGCTAAATTTCCAACGTCCCCACCAGATGCTGGCCTTGAAATCCAAACATACAAGTACTCAATTCTCTGTCAGGTAGTAGATGGAAGTAGGTATTGAAAATTGCTGTGTTATAAATTGCCTGATTTCTACAGTGAACAGATGTTTAACTGGTGTTAACATTATTTCAGCATTATTACAGAAACACGATCCTTCAACTCATCCTCCAAGGACACTCACTACCTGTGCACTGATGTGGTCCCCCTTGGTATTTATATTTAAGTGAAGAACAATGGTCTTTACTGAATATCAATGCTACTCATTAACAGCAAAAGGAATCCAAAGCAAGGTCATATTCTTGATGTGTTTTCAACAGAAAATATTTCCTGATTTTTTTAAGGATTCCATAGTCCTCATGATATTTTGGACTGTGAGGACAGCTAATAAAACTGTTGACCTAAATACAGTCATTTATTAGAATATATCGCAAATAAGTTGACATCTCAAAGCTATACAAAACACTAGAATTTTAGTCTTGCATTAAAGGAAACACTCTAATTTATCTTCTGTTAATATAAAATATAAAAATTATGTTGCAGTCTAAAAATTAATTTCACCTTTGCAAAGTGGGAATAGAACAGTAACTGTTCTTTCTGAAAGATAAAATGTAGTATCTCTGAACTTCAAGGATGATTTCGGAGTGCTGAACTGGTAGAGACATGGTACGACTACACGGAAGTGGAATACAAATTCTTTTTTTTCTTTTTAATCGTTTCTGATGAAAATTATTTTACTGGTTTATGTGTGCTTGTTTTACCACATATGATTTACCTTTCTTTCATGTTACCATATTTTGACAAATATATATCCAGCTTTGAAATATGCATGACTTATAGCTGTTACAAGTACATTAGAGACTATCAATTCCTGACAGCAATTGCACTCGCAATAAAAAGATAGCTTTTCAGCAAAAATAAACATGCTTTGTCTACTTAGGGCACTGAAGAACATCTTTTCATACACCTTGAAAACTCTTATCTTGTTCTTCTGCAAGCAATTGTTGCTCTGGATGTAGAGCCACTGTATAAATTCTCAGTCTAGTTCATATTGTTCACATTCATGAACTGCTGTAAACATTTTGTAAGAAAAAAATATTTTTTTTCTGCAACGTCAGTGAAGTGGAACTACATGCTAATAGTAGTGGACTGACACATCTTTCTTTATTGTGGGTGGAAGCAGCAACAACAAATCATCTGCAGAACATCTCAATCCCAAATTGCTCCTTACAAAGTTAATATTTTTGTTATTATTTCTAAGAAACCATTTGAAGCTATTAACCTGCCATTTGACAGACTAATCTGAATAAACTTTTCTCTATAAGGTTATTTATGTATAAAATTCCTATCAAATGTTCTTTATACTGCTGAGTGAAATCAAGATTTACATAATATTCAGGAAGAAATCCACACCATAAAATGCGATGCAAGATGCAAAGCCAGGATTTGACAGAATTGTTCATAGTTGCCCAAGAGAAAATAACATAGCATATATAGGTCTTAACGGACCTTCACAGTAGCTAAAAATGTATTTCATACCTGCACTCTAAGAATAAATTAAAATTAATGCTACAGGTCCAGATGCTGAGACATTTGTTATTTTGCGGGGTTCTCTTCTGTAGACAATTCTGTTACGGAACTGTCTACTTCTCACCCCTGCCTACCCAGTCTAAAGGGCAGATTTTGTCATTGAACAGGTGGGCATTACCACTTGCATTTCAGATTTCTACTACTTTGCAGTGTTGAATGTTAGTGTAGTCATTGATCTGTCTCGAGATGACTTCCATAAAGATACTGAGCGTAGCGTTTTTCTCATTAGCATTTTCCTCAATTAATCTAAACCAAATTATTAAAAACTCCGCTCATGTGATAAACAAAAATTGATTCTAACACGTTTTTGTGACATCGGGTATTTTTTACTTTCTTTTGTAAGATATGGGATCGTTATCAAGAATTATTTCCACAGTGTAATGTAGAATAAGCAATACAGCCTAATGCTAAAATTCTTCTGTTCCCAGATGTATATTACAAGAGAAAATTGATACAAAAATATTGTGATTTGCATGTAACTCTGGAACCAAAATGAATATTTAGAAACCTGTATAGACAGCCAGGATTTCTTTACAAGCACCTGTAGAAAGCGAGACATGAGGCAAAAAAGAACCATTATTCTGTCCAGAGGATCCCTACAGAGCCAGGCTAAAGCACAGGCATGAGCCTTCCAGGCAACCAGGAAATGTTAACTGGAGACATCTTTACCTACTCTAGATCTCTAGTCGGTAGAAGCTAGACCTTGTTGTCTGCAGTGCAGTTTGTCTCTCATTTGCTACCTCTTCTCTCCCAGCTGCCATTGTGCAGCATTTTTTATCTTTTCTTAAATATGTGATGACAGAGTCACTGCCAACATTGCTGATGGGCTCAGCTTTGACCAGCAGCAGGTCTGTCTTGAAGGCCTCTGGAACCAGCTTTGTCTGACATGGGAGCAGCTTCTGGTGTTTTCTGACAGAAGCCACCCCTGCAACCCACCCCCCTCAGCTAAAACCTCACCATGTAAAACCAACACACAGATTATGCCAACCAAATAACCAAAGGGAACGTATTAACTATGGACAATATGATGTGACTTTAGAGAATTAGAGTAGGTATGAGCTATTGCATGTCTAACATCAGTTCCTGAAATCACTGAGGTCTGAGACAGCCCATGTCTGCCTGCATCGGTTACTAGCAGAGGGCGCTTAGCTTTGATGGTTTACATAGGTGCTTCTATTCAACACAGTTATTTGTATAGCTATTAGGAGAGTTAAATAAGAGTTTGAGTAAAAGTTTAAAACCAAATGCCAACTGGCTCCTATGAGTATCTTCCTGCAAGAACACCTCCTGGACTTTTTCGTTATTTACTGAATAGAAAGACTAAATAGTTTCTGTGTTTAAAATCAAACTGAATCAAAGTGCAGCTTATATTAAAAAGACACAGGATTTCCGTGTCTGAAAGCTGTTTTTTTATTCTAGATGTTTTGTACCAACTCAGGCAGGTGGAGATCTCTGTAGAAAGACAGAGGAAAAGTGATACCTGAAAAAAAATTACTGATTACTAGCATAGTAATACTAATACACGCCAGCATAGTTTATTCATACATGAGTAGTGGTACCAGAATATCAAATTTTAGCAAAATATAGGAGAAAATAAAGCATCCCACCAAGAAGCCATTGCTAGACTGAAAAGAAGGAGATCTGGAAGACATAGAACTTCAGTGCATGTATGCAGCAGACTTCGGCGAAAAGAGATAATATTGAACTTTCAGAAAGTCTATTGTAGTTGTGCCCAAGATATAACAACTATATCAACCCCAGGAGGTAATAACTTCCTTGCTTTGTAAAGCCAGTGATCTTGGATCAGGTACAGACAGTGTGTGCGAACACCTGTGCCTGCGTAAGGGGTGTCTTTACACTGAACTTGCTAGCTGTCACCAGTGTGGTCGAGGTTGAGCCAAGGTCCGGTAACGATAATACCTTCCCCTATAGGGGAAGGGAGAAAAGAATTCGTGAGACCTCTAAAATGCTTTTTTGGAAAACTGAAACAAACTTTAATAACACAACAAACAGAAAAAAATATTAAATATAAAAAGAAAAACAATAAGATATTGTGGGGTTTTTTTTAGGAAATGGAAAGGCGAGGGTTAAAACCATGGGACGGAAAGTAAAACCGCGGCAGTTCAAAGATGGCGACGGCCACATGGTGGCGGTTACAAAGAAAAACCCGCGGCAGTCAAAACGCCACGGCGCCACATGGGAAAACCAGACCAACGCGGTTTTTACCAGTCTACCGTGGATTGAAGCAGAAGCAGAAGCGTTGGTGGAGAAAGCCGCGGGCAGGAGGCAGTTCCCAAGGAGCAAAGGAATTTAGCTCCGGGGGTGCAGTTTCTGCGGCGACCACGGCTTACCG
>NW_010388910.1:17584-31596 GCF_000710305.1 Buceros rhinoceros silvestris | reverse complement strand
TGCTCAGAGGCACTTGGCAGGGTAGCTGTAGCTGGGTAGCGTGGCCGAGCCAGGCCGGTCATGAGAGAGGCGTTGCCATCGGCCCCGTCCGGTGCAGAAGAGAGGGAGGGCTGGCTGCGTGTCCGGTTCTTAAAGGGCCAGCACCCGGAAAATGGAAACGGAAAGAAACCCACCAGAACTTTTAACCAATTCGATGTCGCATTTATATGTACATGGCAGGGAATACCTGATTGGTCAGTTTACAACAAAGCTTCCAAAACAGGGGAAGTTTTGGCTAAACCAGGACATAGCCAGTTCAAATAACAGAGACATACAGCTGTCTTAGAGTGGTGCTTTGTTTAGGTGAATTAGCCTCTCCCAAAAGACATCATTTTAGTGTAGGACAAATGCTAGATAGAATGTGCCTTTGATACCTGAGTTGATCTATGGACAGAACACAACCTTACACAAAACAGACACGTTCTAAGAGGCAAGATGCTGTATCTCAATATCTACATGGTATTGAGGGAAATAACAACAAGTATTAAAGCAAACACCTAAAGCGTATTCTCGGGTTGTACTTCTTTGTTCCTTAGTTCTAGCAGCTTTTATTATGTTTTCAATACTATGCAGGAGTTAGAAAGCCACTGTCAGAGAACCAGCTTCACCCACACAGGAGCTAGTGACAGGTGCAAAATTGAACTGCATTCTATTACTGCTGCTATTTAACTGGTTTAGACTTTATGTAATCAATCATTTGCACTGGTGTTACCCAGAGAGCAAAGACATGATGCAAACTGGGTAATGAGAATTTTAATTTGTCGAACGTTTGGCCACATTTCCCTCTAGAATTATAATTTTTTTATGTGAAAGAAGTATTCCTATTTTCCTATTTCCTATTCCTATATTCCTATTTCATTCCTATTTTAGAAATACTAATTTCTACCAACTTCGTATTACTTTTTTCTTTTTTCTGTGAAGGGAAATTAATGGCTGTAGAAAGTAGCAAATGTGCCTAATGATGGAAGGATCCAGTACCATAGAAAGAGCAATAGAGTAAATAACTTAGAAACCCTGTGGTCTAAGACCACATTCCTATGATGGAATATTAACCTCTTTCATCAACTTTTAGAACTGAAAATTGAAGACTTGTTCCACAGTGTCACGGTTTGAACAAAGGGGCTGTTAGCACCGAAGGGCTGCGACTGTGAGGGTTTTGCTGGAAGGTAAACCCAGCAAACCACGCTGAAAAGGGAGCGTTAAAACAGCTCGTTAAGGCTTGAATACAGGGCTTTGTTTGGGCAAAGGAAAAAACCAGACACAGGCTTTAAAAGGGGGGAGAGCTTTAATAGAAGATCCTGAAGGTAAAATAGTTTTAAAAGTCAGGCAGCACTGGAAAGGAGAGAAATATAGAGGGAGAGATTGATAAATAAATAAATAAGCATATGCAAATACAATATAAATCTTCCTTCCAAAAACCACATCTCCTGCTTACAAAGGACCTGCCAAGTGGTCACTGCGCTGGTGGGAGTGAGGAAAGGGATTGTCCATCACCTTACAAAAGTTTTCAGTCCCAAAGAAAACCTCTCCTGTGGCAAACCTTCATGCAGTAGTCTTTCCTTTCGGGGGAACCAGAAAAGGACTGAGTTTACCGAGGACAGGATTCTCACCCTCCCCAATCCCCATTGCAGAGGCTGACTGTTTCTCCAGGGGAATGCTGATGGATTTTCCTCGCATTCTGCGGAAGGCTCTGCACCGAGCATCTGGAAAACAGTTTCACGTTCCCCTTCGCTCCTCGGTATCTGTCCAAAATGATGCAGGGACTGGGGCATAGCAGTTGACACTGAGTCCAAGGTCCACTCCCGCCAGGTAATCAGCAAAATGGAAAGGTCTACCCACTTCACAGAAGGAGTCTTTTACTGCTTCAGGTGTGGAGGTACTGTGGAGGTTTCTCTCTCCGAGGAAAAGTAGCTCTCTCTTAATCTCAGGGGAGGAGAATTCAAAAGTACCACGGGTGAACAGAGCAGAGTGCCGGCGAGTGTCTTGACACACCCCTTTTTATGTGCTCATTCGCAGAGCCGTGTCTGAATGTCGCTTCCCCTCCTCGGATTCCCGCGGCTCACTGGGAAGGAGAAGGGGAAGAACAAAGCCGGACCATGCGGTTGGCACCATGTTCAAACCGGGACACACGGATAAACGTTTTTTCAAATGCTCCACCAAAATCACTAGTGAAAACAATGCCAGTATCCTTCCTTTCCGGTAATTAAAGTAAGCTTTATAACCGCATTATAAACACAGAAACAAAAGTGCTTTTTTTCAAAGGAGGGGGTTTTATTCGAATGTTATTTTTCTAAAAGCTATGACTAATGAAATAAAACTCACTCCTTTTTGTGCAGCTATAGCCCTCTTAAAAAAGACAGGAAGTAGGAAAGGAATCTACCAGAAAGAAGCATAGGAAACATGAGCAAGAATTGAGAAATTGTTTCTACCTCAAAACTTTAAGAGGAAAAAAAAAAATTAGCTGGGCAAGCTCCCCCCTCCCACCCCCCTCCCTGCTCCTGCTTTTGAATATATCTGTCCCCTTAATATTTCAAAGACTTACTGGAAGTGATGGGTCACTGCTTTTACCAGGCATTCTGCCAAGTCGAGGATACACACTTTCAATCAGTCTCCCTAATCAACTCTCCAGCCCTTTCAGTGGTTCGTCACTAACTTAGCCATCTGTTACCACTGGCTGAAAAATCCCAAAGTGGATAATTTTCCACTATCTGAAAAGAAACAAAAACCAACCAACCATCCAAACACACCTTTTTTTCTTTCTCCCCTGCATGTGTATTTTAGCTCATGCCAGTGCTGTAGGAGCTTTGCTCCGTGTTTTGCGGTAAGACAAATAACAAAATCACCCCTAGCCAAACATTACAATGCTGATTTTTTTTTTCTTGTAATAAAACAATGAATTGCATATATTGGACTTTTATTCAAAATATTATTTTTTTAAGATTCGTAGGTGAACTTTTAGAAGAAAGTGCAACCTAGTAACTTTTTTTTAAAGCACTGATAGTGTTTGTTACTTACCTAAAATATTAATGAATACTGACAATATTAAGGAAAAATAATTATCAACATTAATGAAGTTTTATGGGAGCATTGGATCCAATCTATACAACAACTTTTTATTTCACCGAATTAAAAAAAAATATATTAAAAGTACTAGGAATTTGTAAACATGTTAGAATGGGAGTCAGCACTCAAGACTTTTATGGAGTTACATCCCACATATATTTTACTTAGAGACTGAAACTGTCTGTATACAAAATAACTACAGCATGTGCAAGAGCTTGCCACATCTTTGGATTTTGGAGATTCTCCCTGGAAGAGCCACTTAAAAGACAGATCTGTTCTGGATCTCTTGCTTAGACTACCAATTAGGGTTCTGGTTTGTATGAGATGAGAGGAAGACTTTGAACAGTATGAATCATCCCAAAGGACTGGAGTGGTGTTCATCAGTTCTAGTCCACCGACCTGGACTGGATTAAAATGAATAATGTAGGGGAGAAAATTCAGGACACCACATTTCAAATATCCATTGCAGTTCTGAAGATCTGAAGATTGTTTCAGTTACATTCAGACTCCTCCTTCACATCTGTGATAGTGCTTATCACCATGTTTTTTTTCTGGGCATAATTGCCTGCTCCTTATACCACAACTTAATGCCAGAGAGCACAAACAGACATAAATAAGCATATATGGTTTTCATCAATTGTTTCTTAGGATTCTGTTGCTGAGAAAGTTTCATTTCTTCTGGAAAAAAGAAGTTGTATATATTGCATATTTCCATTTAGAAAATTAATCTCTGCTAAGAAAAAAACATTCAAAGATAACACCAAGAATACAAGTTTAAATTAACTCTTTTTTTTTTTCTGAAAAAATATGTAATACTCAGGTTTGATCCACTGCCAAGGATGTCATAATGTTGCAGATATCTGCCTTCATAAGGTAAGTGAAAAGTGAACCATCATTAAAAAATAAAAAAATAAAATAAAAAAAATAGCTTTTTCTACTTGAAAGAGATTTTCCTTTCAAAAATTTGAGATTTAATATGGAAAACAATTCAATTTGTTTTTTGTAAACTGTGTGGATACTATCGAGATGCCGTTGAAATCAGTTGTTGAATTTCCTTTTTCTGTTTTTGCCCTGAAGGTGCAATTGTGTCAGTTTTTTTTCTTCAATGTCAGGTAATTTTTATTTTAGTTGTGCTTCAGAAGAATTCCATGACTCCAGCAGACAAGAGCACTATTGCAAAACTACCAAGACCGTAGGTAAGATGAAATCATGTCATCGGTGGCAGTAGAAACAATCACAGAATCATAGAATCATTCATTTACTATCAACTAGTGTAGTACTACTCTACTCCTCTTAGTGAATTATAACAAAAAACCCCAAACCCAACACCAAAACCAGCATCTGTTTGGAAGTTTTGATGTTGCAATTCTCAAAAAACCCTGGATGTCACTACTAGTACCTGCTTTTTCCATAAAGAATACAAACACACTATTGGCTATTGTAGTCTGTCAGTTCTTACTAAAGGATTTACGAACCCTAAGCATTAAGTATTTAAATCAGGGAGTCTTGGAAGCAGGAAGGGATAAATGGCAAATATGTTGCACTGAAAGAGGCAGTGCAGTTGTATTAAAAAAAAAATCATAGGTAACTTATTTACTTTTTTCCCATTTATTTAATTTAACTGCCTACCCCCTGGACTGCACGTGCAATAACTGATAAAACACTCTGGATGAAATAAATGTAAGCTAAAATAATGCCATCTAAACTGAAGTTGTTTCAGTCTCTAAATGTCTACATTGCACATTGCAGTCTATTTAAAACATCACACGTGAAAACAGATAAATTTGACCTTTTTGAGATCAAACAGCCTGATTGGACTTTTTACTGTCACTACTAGAAACCTGCAATTTGAAAGACTCATATTACCTCTTAGAATGATTGTTATGGTATTACCAAAGAGATGAGAGATCCTTACTGTATGTAGTACCATGATATCTTTCCCCAAAATAAAATAGCCTCTATGCCCACCTGCAAGAAAGTCAAACTGCATATACCTATGTGGGGAACTTTTTTTCCCTGAAGATTCTCAATTCTCTTTTAGAATAGTGTAATGAGAACTTACGTAATGTAACATACTAGTTATTTCCAGCATCAATTTTATGGATTTATAAGATTCTTTTCTTCATTAAAAACCTTTTTGTTTTTATTCAGGAAAATTTTATTTCAGTGCTTCAGAACACTAAAAGTGCAAGAAATGTCTACAGGCAAATACCATCTAATCAGAACAGTATTGTCTCTCTATCAGTACAATGAAGGCAATACAGTCCTTGGATAGTCTTAAAATGGCCTGAATGCTTCTCTACTGTTCATTGTTAATGAAAATTGACATCAGCTCAGCGAGGTTAGAGTAGTTCATATGAATTGGGAAAATTTTTTTGCCTTACAAGTGGAGAAAAACCGAAGTTCTCCAAAAAGTGTGTTTGAAAATCGAAGTAATTTCTCTGAATAACTAAGATTTTTGTCTTTATGTGGAAGCAACCTTGCACAATCGTCATCATTGCATAATGTTTTTTTAATATACTTTGTTATCTAAAAACACAGTACTTAAACAATTTTAAATAGCTTTATCATTTTTTCGATGTCTCTGATAGCACTGGGACCACTTTGCATCATTTTAAATTGAAATGTTTCTCAGTGATGCATGCTCCCTATGTGAAGGCATTGATAGATAATACAAATAACCAATGGGAATATGCAGACTATTTTTATTATCAAATAGAACTTCAAGGTTCTCATCACTTTAACATGTGCCAATGCAGTCGACTTCTTTTTTCATAGGGTATTTCTTTAGTATCTTAGTATATATTCTGTTGAACTGAAACTTGTTCATATTCAGTCTAGTATACTTTTCCCTGCAGAACTATAACTGAGGTAAAAGGCATTATTTACTTTCATTTTTCTTTCACGCAAATATCAACCCACACTTTTGGCATGAATATTTAAATTTATCCTGCTCACTTGGTAATTTAAAAGTGATTAAGTATTACACATAACTGACAAACAAGCTATCTCTGATAAACACTTTGAAGATGCATTTTTTTACTTATCTATAAACTTAATGAACTCAGAGCCTCTTTCATTTAGTGAAGCTCCATCACTCAAGTCTTGACTGAGAACCGTAAAACAATTATATTGCAGATGTCCAGTCAAACATGTAACTTATAAAAAAATATACCTACGCCTAACAATACCTGAATATTTCACACAGATAATTTCAGTGCCTGTTTCTGGATGCTTTGCTTTCTGAAGGAATCTAGAGTTTCTCAGGAGGTTTCAGTCCCAAAACAAGACTGAGAATTTAAGATGTCAGAAAAGAATCTGCAAAAGTCATCACATGATATAGGAATTAATCTATGGAAAATGAACTGTAAGGTCCTAACTTCTTTTTAAACATTTGCTTTTTAAGATGAGAGATTCCTTTCCTGTCTCTGTTGCACATACGAAAGGGGCGTGTTTCTCATGTCAGTGGCACAAGCTCATGTGCTTCTGTTAGATTACATAATGAAGGACATGAAAGTGTAGTGCTTCCATCAGAAAAAAAATATATATGCTCTTTCTAATTTGTTCACCATTAGAGTTCCTCTCTGTTTCCCTCCATGCATCAAGGAAAAATGGGGAAATCACTGTGCTGTGTTTTCTTGGAATGCCTGAATTCCCAGGGCCACAGCAGCCTGGAGGAAGAGGGAAGCTAAAGCCAAGGCCAAAGACCAAAACCTCAGCTCCTCTGTTAAATTTGCACACATGCAAGATTTGTGCATCCTTTTCTGGGAGGCTTTTTTCACCCCATAGATCACAGCCATATGTGTATTTCTGGTTGTAGGCATCTCACTGCATAACAGCACCTCAACACTACGATTTTCACTGGATCTTGAACAGAGGTTCAATCCCATAGCAGGACAGAGAAGATCTGAACCTTCAGTTAGTGTGTTGGTATTTCTAATCACATAATAATACGTTAAATTTAGATGGGAGAACTGGGCATGTCGCAGCTGATTTATGTGGGTTTTTTTTTTATTTTCACAGAATGACTGAATTTCTGGTTGGTTGTAGGAAAAAAAAAAAGAAGGGATTGAAAATGTATCTGTAGATCTTCTTGAAATGTTTTTTGTGAATGGATATAAGCTCTTTCCTGTAAACGTGGCTGACAAAAAAGGTCCCACTAAGTCTGAGAGAGGGTACACAACTGAAATATAGAATAGCTTGGTTTTTCACAATAAACACGTACGATCAGTTCAAGACAGGGCACCTATCTAAAATATACTGTGTAAATATATATTACACATATAGTACAGTGTTTAGAGGATCCACCTACTCAAGTATTTCGTTTTCCCTAAATGGTATACTTTAAAAGTTTTCACCGAGTTTCTCCAATGCAAGTAATAGCAAGTAATATATAATATCACTGTAAAATTTCTGCTCATTTTTTATTTGTAAAAATTGTTTTGTTTTTTCTTTTTTCTTACTTCTTACCATAAAAAAATAAAGAGAAACTTCTAGCTATTTCCAAACTGTATTTAGAATCCACAAAACTCTTCTTTTTCATTACTATTGTGGTTTTTTCCCCACACTTGCGCATTGAATAGCCTAGCAAATTTGGACCTTATACAAAGTCTTTGATCATTATTTTAATTTTAACCCACATTGATCAAAGGAAAAGGTCACTGTAAGCCTAGAGCATTTCAATAGGCTCCAGGAGATGAATTTTTGGTTCTGTTCAGAACTGGCAGTTGTCTTCTGATGTCTCGCCATGCAGCACAAATCAGTATCCCACCTTTCACTCTCATGCCCCATTTGGGCTGGGCTGGTGTATTGATGAATATTTCAGACAGCTTGAACTGCAATTGTCAGCGAGACTCATACTCTTAGTATAAACAGAAGATTCAGTGCAAATCCAGGATAAATCATTAATATCTTCCATCTTGCCAAAAATATATAGGTTGTACTATTGCTTATTTCTAAAAATAAGTTTTCCCTTTACGTTCAGTCACTGATTCTTTCACAGAAATGTGGAAAAGGATGTAACTCACTGTGGTTAAGCATACAAACATATTCTCCTTTTTCTCTCGCTCCAGTTTCCATGGCAACCCGTCAAAACTAATAGAGGCCCACAGTACATCATGTTCGGATGCAGAACAGTAATACAAAAGGTTCAATTTGTAGTTCAAAATGAAAGGCAAATTACACTGTGTTAAAATCACTCTTATAAGTACATGTTTAAAATGTAAAAGTTTAGGTGGAAAAGTTTAATGTTTCGTAGATTGTATGTATGGAGGTAGCCCTTATAGGAGGTCTACAGACTTAATGTAGAAAGTTTTGGACTTAAAACAGAAATTTTTAGAGTATGGTGAAGAATTCAAATTGCTCTATATCAAATTAGGCCTTCGAGTAATCTCTCTTTTCTGAGTGATTTAATTCATTCTACAAAGTGTGAGAGTTTGTCTAGGAGTATTACAGCAGAGATTCTGGGTGGTTGTTGGACACAAGACAATTTGACAGACAAATAAAACAATCGAAATTAAAACAAAGAGTCACCTCAAAAAACAACCAACCAAACAAAAACTCAGACAACCCAAATCTCATTAAACCTTGGACCTATGCTTTTCAGATAGAAAACGTGGACAAAGATTGCATTCTGTGAATCTTCTTAAACCAACACAACTCAAATAAAATTCATTCAGCTGGACATCATTCAGCCACAAAGCAAAGGTCTATCTGTGCGTTTAATCAATAGGTGAAAGGACATTCAGGCAAACTGTGACTGGCTTGGTAAGGATGCATCAATTTCACATACATGAAAGGTAACACTACTGCCAAAGATTGAATTCCCTCTTTCCTATGCTTAAATAGCCTTCGACAGAGCTCTTTGCAGCTGAAGTGAGTAAAGTAGGGACATTGATTGGGCTGAGAGGGTTCTTTTTCTAAGTTCTTGTCTGTAAGTTAGGTCAAAAGCTTGTGCTGTCACAATAAAAAAGGGAGAAATAAAAGTAAAAAGCCAGGATAAGTGGAAAAGAACTTTCACTGGTGGGTCTTCATAAATGAACTTCAACTAACTGCACCAGGTTTAGTTATTTTAGTGATGAACATCTATAAAGATAGAATATCATTGGAACAAAGTTATTCCTAATATGGCAGAGAGATATTTTGTCATATTATCCCACTGTCTTATATCATCGACCATAATGAGTAAGTTGTACACATTTCTAGACTCTACATTTTCACAAAATTTTGAGAAGTCAGTATTCTGCAAGGATTTATATACAATGTTTTTCTTCAAAGTAGAAAATATTTAGGTTGGAAAAGACCTTTAAAGTTATCAAGAATTTTTTCCTAATGTCTAATCTAAACCTACCCTGGAACAACTCGAGGCCATTTCCTCTTGTCCTATAACTTGTTACTTGGGAGAACAGACTGACCCCCATCTCACTATGACCTCTTTTCAGGTAGCTTTAGAGAGTGATAAGGTCTCCCTCAGTCTTCTTTTCTTCAGGCTAAATAACCCCAGTTCTCCCAGTCACTCCTCAGAAGACTTGTCCTCTAGACTCTTCACCAGGTTCGTCGCCCCTCTTTGGACATGTTCCAGAACTCAGTGTCTTTCTTGCAGTGAGGGATCCAAAACTGGATGCAGTATTCAAAGCACAGCCTCACCAGTCTGAACACAGGGAGAAAACCACTTCCTTACTCCTGCTGGCCACGCTATTTCTGATAAAAGCCAGGATGGCGTTGGCCTCCTTGGTCCTCTGGGCACACTGCTGGCTCATATTCAGCCCCTGTCAAACAAACCACTCTTCTCCAAGCATGTAACATTGTAGAGGGTTGTTGTGACCCAAGTGCAAGATCTGGCACTTGGCCTTGTTGAACCTCATACCATTTGCCTCAGCCCATTGATTCATTTTGTCCAGATCCCTCTGTAGAGCCTTCTTATCCTCAAGCAGATCAACACTACCACCCAAATTGGTGTCATCTGCAAATTTACTGAGGGTGCCCTTGATCCTCTCATCCAGATCATTGATAAAAGATGTTAAACATAACTGGCCCAAATATTGAGCCCTGTGGGACACCACTGTTTACCAGCCGCCAACTGGATTGAACTCCATTCACCACCACTCTCTGTGCTCAGCCAGTCAGTTTTCTACCCACCAAAGACTACACCTGTCCAAGACATAAACAGCCAGTTCTCCAGGAGAATGTTGTGGGAATTTGTCAAAGGATTTCTGAAACTCCAGGTTGACAAAAACCACAGTTTTTCCCTTATCCACTAAGTGGGTCATCTTGTCATAGAAGGAGATCAAGTTGGTCAAGCAGGACCTGCCTTTCATAAACTCATGCTGACTGGACCTGATCACTTTGTTGACCTGTACATGCCACTTGATGACACTCAAGATGACCTGCTCCACTACCTTCCCTGGCGTTGAGGTCAGACTGACAGGCCTGTAGTTTCCCAGATCCCCCTGGCCCTGCTTGTAGATGGGTGTCACATTTGCTAACTTCAAATAATCTGGGACATCCTCAGGTAGCCAGAACTGCTGATTAAAAAAAAAAAAAAATGAACCAAAACAAAAAACCAAACCAAAACAGACTCAAGTTTTTTCAAGGCCAGATTTATTCACTACTCTATTCCTATCTTGGAATATCAAACGGAAACGATAACCTTTTTCTTGTTTATCATCACCTGTTGTAAGCAAGGAGGTTTTTGTTGACTGAAAGAAAAGGTTTATTGACAGAAGTATTAAAATGAATATTTCTTATCTTTAATTGTAACAGCTGCGTACCATATAATGAATGAGATCAATGCCAGTCTGACCTAGGTCTTAGATTTAAGATACCTAAAGACCAACAAACAAGATAGGCATTTTTTCACAATTACTGAACATCTATTAACCCAAACTGCGCTTGAGGACCATTAGGCCCATTTGATGGGATTTGATCATTGATCCCTAAGATTTAGCCTACTGTACTGTAACCTTTGTAAACTGAAAATAAAGATATTTCTTCTGCCTCTTCAGGTTCAATTACTATGTCCAGACCAGATGGTGCATCTGTACAAATATAACAATCTGACTCACCTCAGGTCTCCTACACAGTTTATCATGTTGGACAATGAAGTATAAATACAGTCTTGCAACCGTGTTGTAATAGGGGAAATGAAGAATTATACTATTCATAAAATCTAATTCAGGTTTAGGAAAAACCAGGCTTGCTTAATGTGAGTTTTGGAGATGTCTCTTCTAATCATGGATGAAGTAGAAACATTTTTCTTCCAGGCAAGAAAATTAGATCTACAATTCTGTTCTGACTTTCACAGATCAGAAATGTTAACTGTACTGAAGTATTCTTAAGGATGCCAGTGGTGCTCCTTATCCATCTGACATCAGTTTTTCTTCATTAGTAAATATACTTCATGCATGCCACATAAAAAAGGGAAAAAAAAAAATCTTAGAATGAAGCTCTTTTCCTAATTGATACTCATTTTAGTTACTCACTGGAGGAAAACTCCACCACTAAATGATGCCTGAACATATCCCACACATCTAATATGCTGTTCTAGGAGGCTGTCAGGCTATCATACTTGTGTAAAAACCTTTATCCATCCACAGCATTTAGTTTTTTGTGAATATACAGAGTTAATCACCAGCCTTGATTCTGACAGCCAATAATGAGACATTTTTACATAGAGTGGTTTGTCATTCACTAAATCAGAGAACAATTTTTTTTCTTCTCTTATAATGAATCCATTCTTTGACATGTTTAACTTTCTGATATCAGCTGCAAAAATATTGTGAAAATAAGATTACTGCATAAGAAATCCACAAGTGACAGGTTTGCAAATAAATAAATGAATTCAGCAGTGACAACTTTCAGTACTAGCCTCCAATGAGAGTGTGAATATAGATGTGAAAAACGGAAGCATCACAAATATTTTTTGCCGATGCTTGTCATTGTCATCTTAGGAAGCTACAAAGAAAATGTTAGAAGCTCAGAGAAGGTACCATTGTAGTAGTCAGATAAAGGGGGATTATTTCAAGAGGATAATAAAAAAGGGGAAATAAGAATTGTCAGAGCACTGAACAGAATAAGTAACGGAAAGAAATGTATACCAAAAACTGTCAACAATGATCCTTATTATACTGGATATTGGAGAAGGGAGTACATACCTCATTTGGAAGACTCCAGGGACCATCTTCACCAATGGAAATACTCTTTTCATTAGGCTAGGTAAGACTGGGTGGAAATACCTTTCATTTTGACCTATATGAAACACACCTAACAAGACAAGGAAAAAGGACAGATGAAAGGATATCACCCTCAAGTACAGAGAGTTTGCAAAGGATGAATGAAGGTCTTGATTCCCATCTCTGTCTCTAGACTATTTCTATTCTTTAATGGCTCTTCCCATCTACGTAAAGACAGAAAGCCTCAAGAACATTCATGTTTCTCTCAAGACTAGAAATAAGTTATGGAGTCATATCTCATATCAGTTTTCTGTTTGATTTTACGTACTGGGTACATAGTGATCTTCAAGCCCTGTTTTATACAAATAAGTTGTGTAAACCTGATTCTGTTAGCCACTTACAGTTACCATTAGCAAATATTCAGTTATTCAAGATGATATAAAGACCCAAAGCAACTTTATAACTCCTCCTCTCCCCTCTAAAAGCTTCCTTTTTTATTTGAGATTGGCCAGGAGGTCCTGTTCATCTGTGAAGGCCTCCCTAGCATTTTTGCCTGATTTTGTTGGGATGGACCTCTTATGGTGTAAGATTATAGAACAAAAATGTTTAAAACCCACATTAACAGCACAAGTATTTTGTTTTTCCAATTTAAGAAGATTGTGTTTACTGGGAATTCATTGCAATAAGATAGCCTCCACTCACAGAGGGAAACTGCTTGAACAATCCTTCACCACACTATTGAACCTAATGACCATATGTAGTGCAATTCATTTGTAATACCACCTGCTGCACAAACACCTAAGTAGATTTTTGCCAGGTCTTCAGTTGCCTCTAGAAAAAATGGTGGTTGAGGACTTTGCTCCTGTAAAAACAATTCCAATAGCCTTTACCTATATAATTTATTTCCCAGAGTACCCCCAGAAACTGGCTGTGGGTTAGTTTCATTTTTCTAACAGCTGTGTAACAGTACCAGCCAGTTCTTTTTCTGGGGTGTTGCTGTGGGTTAACCCTGGCTCAGTGCCAGGTGCCCACCAAAGATGTTCTATCACTCCCATCCTCGGGTCAACAGGAGAGAGAAAATATTAACAAAATGGCTCATGGGCTGAGATAAGTACAGGGAGATCACTCACCAATCACTGCCATGGGCAAAACACACTCAACTCAAATCACAGTAAGATAGTGAGAAATAAACCCAAATCTTAGAAACACTTTCCCCTCTGCCATCCATCTTTTCTTCCTTGGCTTAACTTGATTCCTCAATTCTTTAGCTCCTCCCCCTCCAGAAACAAGGTGGGAGGGGGAATGGGGCTTGTGGTCAGTCCATAACACATTGTTTCAGTCAATCCTTCCTCCTCGGGGGGAGGACTCCTCATACTCTTCTCATACTCCAGCATGGGATCCCTCCCATGGGAGAGAGTTCTCCACAAAATTCTCCAATGTGAGTCTTTCCACAGGCTGCTGTTCTTCAGAAATTGCTCCACTGTGGGTCCTTTCCACAGGGTGCAGTCCTTCAGAAACAGACTTCTCCAGTGTGGGTTCCACACAAGATCATAAATGCTACCAGCAAACCTGCTGCAGTATGGGCTCCTCTTCTTTCTTTCCTCAGGTCCTGCCAGGAGTCTAGTCCCACACCAGTTTTCCACAGGGTCGCAGCCACCTTCAGGTGCATCCACCTACTCCATTATGGGTCCCTTATGTCGGTATCTGCTCCACCATTAACCTTCGTGGGCTGCATGGGGA
>NW_010388910.1:0-17380 GCF_000710305.1 Buceros rhinoceros silvestris | reverse complement strand
CTGGTCTGGTGCCTGGAGGATCTCTAGCCAATTGCTGCAACTGCCTGGAGGTGCTCCAGCTGCAATTGTTCAGTTGCATGGCAACTTTTTTCTGCCTTCTTAAATCCATTATCACAGAGGCACTCCTGCTGTTGCTGATGGGCTCAGCCTTGGCCAGCTCTGGGTCCATCTTGCAGCCAACTGGCATTTGCTCTATTGGAGACACTTCTAGCAGCTTCTCACGTAAGCTACACCTGCAGCCCCCCTGCTACCAAAACCTTGTTACTCAAACCCAGTATATGTATCCTTTTCCTCTCCTTTATTATGTGACCAGATATATACCTATAGATAGAGAAAAGGGTCTGGACCAATAAGAAAAGGTAAGAAAAAGTAAGGTAGCTTGCAGTTAGATCCTGAGAAGCCAAATAACTGCATGCCTTAGGCTGGCTGTATTGTCCTAGTGGAACACCATGTAAGAATCTCTGGTGTAAGTACAGCAGTAGTTAAATGTGCCTTTTATTTGTATGACTTTATTTTTCTTTCAAGTATATAAATAACTCTGATACACTCTAGGTACTTTCCTTCATAAGACTTACAAAAAGCCAGTAATATCTAATTATGAGGAAATAATATATGTTCCTATTTTTAAGGCAAAGAAATGAAGAAGAAGAAGAAGAAGTAATTCTTTATAACCTGTAGATCTCGTATGGTGAACAGATATATAAGGATTTGGGGTGGTTGTTTGGGGTTTTTTGATTGCTTTTTTGTTTGCTTGTTTGGGGGGAGTGTTTTTGGTTGGATTGGTTGGGGGTTTTTGTGCGTGTGCTAACTTTAAGACCTACTGTATAATTTGGCATTGCTTGGTTAAGATCTTAAATAACAATGTGCTACTCCATCACTTTTTCTTTGCAACTAACTGAAGCTGTGTTATCGAAAATGAAGAATGTGCTATTTAACTTCATTTTTATATGTGTTTGTGTAAGTAAAAGTATTTATAACATTTCTATTCTTTATAACTGTTATGACTGATACTTATAAGGAAGAAAGCTCTGTGTTTTCAAGGATTATGCCTCACCTGAAATCATAATCCTTTTTTTTTCTTTTTGACCTGATTATCATTTCTATGGCAACCAATTGCAATATCAAAATGGAGCAGTTTGCCTTCAAGTAGGGAATAAGCAGCAGGATGTGATTAATTCTTAAAGTGCAAGGCTATTCTGAAAAATCTCTACAAAACCAGTCACATTCAATAAGGCTTTCTCCCCCTATAATTTCTCAATCAAACTCATTCAGTTTAGAACTGAAATGTTTTTCTGACTGCCAACCCCTTAAATTAGGACTAGGATTGGGAAGCTTTCTTTTCTTCTATCTGACTCTTGGATCACCAATAATAAAGATTTTTTGCAGCCCACATATTGCCTTCAGATTCACTTGTGCAACTCCATTACTCTCAGTCAGGTTGTAGCCCATAATCCCATTTCAGGCCCCTGGGGCCACGTGTCCCTGCCCCACTGATGCTACAACACTGTCCTGTCCAGCCATGGGTTCCACTACCATTCCAACCCCTTCCCCAGGGATGTGCCTCTGCGTGCTCCTGGCTGCCCTGCCTCTAGGTGGGGTGGTGGGACAGGCTCTGGCTGCCCCTCACCCCCGGGTCCCAGCCCCCAAAGAGCCCCCCTCCCCGGGGGTTGTCCCTCTGGTTGCCCCGGGCTCCCCTGCCTCTAGGTGGGGTGGTGGGACAGGCTCTGGCTGCCCCTCACCCCAGGGTCCCAGCCCCCAAAGAGCCCCCAGCCTAGAAATTGCCTTAACGTGAGACAGCATCATTGCTGTTCATGCACTTCTCCTCTTAGTTTTCACTTAAAGATGACTTTTATGACTAGTGTAATTGTAATTCAGTAATTGTGGTGTTGACTTTATTTGGCTTGCCTAAAGCAGCCATTGAATTTTTAAGTTCTCATGATAAAGGAAATGATAAAATATTTAAGGCAGCAGAGTAGGAATAAGCCTAGAACGGATGAAAAAAAAAAAAACCAACTTGAAGTGCTAAGAGCAGTTTTCTTTCAAATGAAAGCAGCATTGACATGGTAGTTGGGTGGTCAGAGAGTTCATACTTCACTTTTTTGCTTACAAGCAAGGCTAGTAATCAATGATGGGTGTTTTGCCACTGTTCGGACAAAATATTGAAAAAACAGTTTCTGCATTAGCTCTTGACCGTCACAGATACCCTTTCCCACACATTCCCTTGATAAAAGTTTTCCTGCAATTCGTACCAGAATTAAAACAAGTGAAAAGGGGTACTTTTCTATATAGTATCCAAATGCACACATTTAGGGTAGGTATGTACTGTTATTTCTTTCTAAAGATATGAGTTTTAAAGATATGGAGGGTTGAATTTTTTTATTATTTTAATTTTTCTTTTAATGTATAGAGAGGCATTTAGAGTAATCAAAGAAAGGATTTAAATGATGCTCAGATCTCGATTCAACGTGCTTTCTGTCCCAAAGTTAAAACATAGATATTAGTAAGCCACTTTACAGAGCTCCTGTTTCAGAAGAGTAATATATATATTTACCCAGTAAATTCTGGAATTCTTTGGACTATCTCTGACCTAATATTACATGTCTAAAAGTTAGTTATCCAAGTCAAAGTAAATAATCTTTTCTTTCCTGTAGACTGAGTAGAAGTGAAATAAAAACCTTTAGTGAATGATTAGTCTTCTTCCCTTGGACATCTGTTTTAGGATAACATGAATCATTTGAAGGTGGGTATTTCTCTTCACCAATTGTAAAGAAAGTTTAGAATTGCTCTCTTTGGCTTAGACATTGAACTACTAAGCACCTAATATTAAGACAAATGAATCCAAATTTAGGTAAGATTAATTTCTTTGGAACTCTCTTAGTAAGCCTATACATTTGATCGAACTCTGCACATTGCTTCAGCTGATGAGATCCTTATATCCTGTAACACTGCTCATTATATGCAATTTTTTATCTGCTCCGGACTTGAGATAAAAAGTGGCTTTAAAAGGGAAATCTAAAAATTTTTGTCTTTAAATTTATGTCAAACATTTGAGATACAGTAATTATACTATGAATAATCTAAACATTTTAGAAGGAAACAAAGAGCAGGACAGGATAGGGATTTAAAAGCTGCAGGAAGCCTCTGTTTCTACAGTATTGGAATTGTTTGCAGAGGCTACTTGCAACCTTCACTTTGTGGAACAAACTTTAAGGTTTTTAAGACTATGGCAGTACAGGCTATTCTAACAAGCTTTTATTGCTTAAAACACTTATTGTCTCTCAGATGCCCTCTCAGGACACAAACTGTACCCCTTCATTCGAGTACGAAACATGAGTCAGTGTGCTGGAGTGGGGGGAACCTTTATTTCACAACTGGGTAAGTTGAACATGCTCAGGATTTGGAAAGACTTGAAAGCAGAGTTTTACTGCTGAGTGAGGCTTCCCTCACTTTATTGGCTGAAACTTGTTTCATATTCTAAAACTTTAATGCAAAATGAATCGAGTGGTCACTTTGTCCACTTTCCAGCAAAATATGCAGTTCTGGCACTGTCTCTTTGACTCTCTCAGAGACTTTCACAGACTGGCCATGCTGAAAAGGTTAACCAATTTGGCCTCTCTAGCAGGATGGTCACCTCCCGACTGCCCTTTAGAAATAACTCTGGTCTTTACTAGCAACTAGCTGTGTCCTGAGCATGCAAGCTAGGAAAGGCGAAACCCATGCCAAGCATAATGTTAACAGTAGAGCACTGTGGATCATCATCACTAGCCAGTGCTTACACCTCTGTCCTGACCTCATTTATTTTATTAACATAGACACAGTGTTGGGGGCTGAGTTATAAAGCTCATCTATAGTCATTGGAAAGACTAGTCCTTTCAAAGGGCCATTCGGAACTACACCATAAGGAACGAACGCTGAATTGAGGTGATTCAGCTAGAGCAGCATTAGGTACCTCTTTTCTCCAAGTCTCTTGCCATTTCAGCTACTGATTATACATAAGGCTCTCGCTGTTTCCAGAAGGAGTGCCTTCCAAACAACAAAAAGCAGGTTTTGATTGTCACGAATAAATTATCCGAACTACTTGAAATTACTTATTTCTTTCATTTCTATTCCAAAATAGAAATGAAATAGCTGTTCTCAGTAAAAATCTTTATTACCTAGGTATATTGTCATGAAAAGCTTTGTCAGGAAAATTTCCTTTAAGGAGGAAATTCCCCTTTTCCTTTCAATTACGAATTCTTCAGGTCCTTCTCATGTTTAAGAAATGTAATGCAATAGATGAGTCATTTATCATGAGATTAGTGTCAGGGCCATGAGGGCACCATCAGTCCTGACTTTGCCTGCCCACATTCCTTGGGGCTCTCTCCACGCTGCTGATGGACCAAGACCCATGTCAGCCCCTACCGCAGTGACACCACAGCAGAGCTGGTGTCCAGGTCCCCATAGTCCTGCCCTGCCCAGCCACGAGTTCTGCTGAGCCGGCCCCACCTACAGACCCACATCAGCCCAGCACTGGTCTGTTCCCAGGGAGGTGCCTTATACACAGGGTTCTGGAACTGGGTCTCCCTCAGAGTTCCCCAGCCCATCCTTCATCCCGGCTGGGGGTCCTGCAGGCCCAGGAGCCTCTTGTAGCTCCCAACTCCATAGAGCTTTATCCCCTACCTTACACAGATGATTGCTGATCCTATCCAGGAGTTATGTTTTCATTTTCCTGTACTTTTAGTCCTACTGAAATGCTGGATTAGTATACGCTTTGCTTGCCAGTAAGGATTTATTTCCCTTGGTAGCAGAGAGTCACACTATGCTTTTGTTTTGTTTTGGTTTTTTGGTTTTTTTCAAGGATCCCAGGCTACATCCTTGATCTGAGCTGTAAACCCTCCTGGTAATAATTATACAATATTACAATTGTATGTGAAAACAACAAATTTGGTATGAAACTCCTGCATACTTTGGTGCTTGCCATTATTGTTTTTCCTGCTTATCCGCACTGTCCTCTTCGTGCTGATGTGTCTGATCAGTATAAATGGAGAGAAATACATGGAAAACTTCGGACTCCTTCAGTGACACAGGTGTTTGCAGGTGTTTGCTCCTCCACCAGTGGCAGCAGAGTTGTGGCTTAATTGCTTGGGCTGCAAATCATGGTAGGATCATCCCAATAAACTCAGAGTTTTTCATTCACTGTTACGTTGTTTAATCACCTAGCACTAAAGCACTCTGTGACAAATGATGCTCTGCCACTACCTCGATAATTTGGTACATTTTATCCAGCGTGATACTTCTAAGTGGTGAGTGTTCTCCAGAGCCATCCCTAGCTTAAAATGAAGAGTAAGACTGTGAATTGATGCTAGTAACAAAGTCCTTTTAATATGTCAGACTACTCTTTCATCATCAGAGTTGAGTTTTTTAAAAATGATTTTATTAAATTGTTCTTTCAATACCACATCCATTTGTCCTCCTAAACTGAAGACCAGAGAAGAACTGGCAGTCTTAAAATGACAGAGACTCATCATTTGTGTTAAATGATTTTTATAACAAGCAGTACAGGAGATGGAAAACTCCTATATGTTTTAATGTGCAATGAAGGGTGTCATAAGCTCCTGGATAAGCCCAATGAATACTAAACTGTCAATTTTTTTCCCTACTTCTTCTTGTGTCAGACAGTCTGAGAAGGCTATGCCTGTCACCAGGCATCATTGCACCTTCTCTTCCCACCCAGTTGCAAGACATTGCAAGCAGCCTGATCCATAAGCCTAAATTAATGAGCTAAGCAGGACTAGTGCTCAAGCGAAGTTCTGTTGTACATCCTGTGGCATGTTTAAGTGTGAGTACGTTCCTCGTCATGCTTCTGCCCAATGCTAAGTAATGGTTCCTTAGACAATGGTTGAGTATGGTCACTGATAATGTGAGTCAAGAACTCACCCTTGCTGATAGTTCACCAACCCGGTGCGAGCTGCTGTAACTCAGGGTCAGACAGCATATTTTATTCTGCTTTATTTACTCATACGAACACAACCACAGAGCAGATGCAATGAACTGTAATTGATGGGTACTGAAGAATTCAGACGGACATTTGATTTGTCTAATCAAAATATCATGGTTTTACTTCAAAAAACACTAAAAGGTTTCAGTAAGGGACTTTTATTTCTGATCTGTGAAAGAACCTCCTTTTTGTATCCGAACTTGTGGACTTGACCTTGAAAATGTGCAAAGGTCCAATACTTATTTTTAATTGGTGTGTAGCTATGAACGTTTTACTCTTGCAGACCTATGAGAGACAGCAGTGGATGAGAGGAAAAGAGGAACAAAGATTAGGAATGGGTGGAAATTCTCTAAAGTTGAAGGAACTTTTATGAATTCCTCTCAAATTCCCCCACTTGTGTGCTTCTTTGGCTTGTTTGCTACATCTTAAACATTTGGGTTTAGAGTTTACCTCAGATGAAGACCCTCTGCCAAACACTAACATGCAAAATAAAAAACGATATATAACAAAACTATCATATTTGTCAAAATTAATAGTTTTTACATTTTACTTCTCAGCATGTTCCTTATTCAAAATACCTACCTAGAAACTTTCCCAAGATATTCTCATCCAAACAGCACTGCAGCATAACCAAAAGATATGCCAATATAAATGTTTTACTAAATGTATGTGTAGTATGGGGCATCAAAATGACAATGAGTATAAATGAATGATTATGTTTTGAATAGATGTTTAAGCTGCACACTATGTTATTGTATAAGTGAATGGGATTCATTTAAAGATTTTTGTGCAGTGGATCAGACATATGGTATTTAATTTTATTAATTATTTTTTAGATTAAAACAACATATTTGCATGTCATATAGTATATTTACCACTAAACCAACAGAAAGAAAAAAGTCTGTGGGACTGTTGTTTGAATCCTGGTGCAAGATGATAAGGGGTAAAAATACAAACAATACCAAAACTTCATCTGGCTACCATTCTGTTCTCTTACTAAATCTTGAACATTTTTTGAGTTGGGGACAATTTAATTAATGCCAATGGAGGAAACTCTAAGACTACAGAAGAGCATAAATATTTACATCTCTTATGAGTTATTAAAGTTAAAAGCCTTTACCAAGTGTTAATGAAGAATATCGTCCTGACACTCATTTACTTCTTCAAACTATTATTTTTCTCGGTTGTTTTTTCACTGTAAAATAAGGACTTCTTCAGGAAACAGAACAAAGCATTTCGATCATATTGTAATTTTCCTGTTAAAAATATTTGGCTTAATCACGGCAGAATAAGACTTTAAGCATATGATGTACACAAAAATTACTATATAGCAACAAAAGAATAAATTGTTCAGGTATTTTATTATTAAATTTTTACACTATCTTAATGTAGTAATTTTTAAAACTATCTGTTTGTGATCCATTGAAATCAATGAATTACTGAGAAATATATTAATCTATGAAAGTAAAAGTAGCAAAATCTATTCTTTTGAAATATGTATCAAAGATGTGAATTTTAAAAGAAACTTCTACATTCTCCTCATCCTTTTTTTTTTTTTATAGTCCACAAAAAGGACTACCTGTAGTGATAATAATAAGGGGGAACATTGTTTTTCAAAATATCTTTTCATTTAAACTTAGAAAAAGGTGAAAACTGTAAAATTAATTTCCAGGCAACATTACTTATTTCAAGACACCATTTCCAAACACTTGGTGCGATTAAGGTACTGGTCAGGAAGTTGGTCTTTTGCTCAGCTCTCATATCTCTCAAAAAGTTCTTTCATGCATTTAATTCAATCACTTAATCTAAATTCCCTGGCTGGAAAAGACTGACAATCCTATATCTAGCAGAAGTAAGAAAGAAAAAAATAATTCATATGTGTCTAGCATTGTTCGTTCAGTTCTGTTTGTATGGCTGTAGTGGGTTGAGCTTGGCTGGATGTCAGGTGTCCACCCAAGGCACTCTATTACTCCTCTCCTCAGCTGGACAGGAGAGAGAAAATATAAGTAAAGTGTTCATGGTTGAGATAGGGACAGAGAGAGATCGCTCAGCAATTACCCTCATGGGCAAAACAGACTTGACTCAGAGAAATTAATTTAATTTATTACCAATCAAAATCATACTAGGGTAATGAGAAATATATTGGGTTTGCATGGCTGTACTCAGATAAAGATAAAATCTTCTACAGGGCTTTGGGCATTACGTGCCAATAAAAGTTAGTTGGACTTTGATCTGGGTTTTCAAAATAATTTCTGCACCTAATCCAGTGGCAGTACAATATTTCTATGTTCCTGTGCTTCACGATTTTTTGAAAATGTTGTTCATAGTCATTTTGTAGTTGACAAGAAAAAATTTAAAATATATTAAAGAAGGACAAAGAGGAATAATAAAAGATGACATTCTTAGTTATTAAAATAACATTCCTGTACATTGTGCAGCTCATTGCTATGACTCCATATCCCACTGTAAAATTTCAGGTGTCTATAATGATACTGAAATTTTTACAGTCAAAACACATCTCTTGTTCTTTTATACAGTGACTTCTTTGTAAATAATACTACCAAGCCAACATTTAGAGTAATACATATAAGAATCTGGACCATAGCAATTTCTCCTTCACTTCAGTGGGCTTCAGGTCTTGTTACACGGCAACAGCATAATCTGTTGTTTATTTTTTCACACTGCATGATGTGGGGTTTATGTATGTTTGTGTCTAAATATTTTGAGGCTTTTCCTAAAAGTTAAATCGATGTTATGACAACGACTATAAAATTCAAACCAGAAATTAAATCTAATCATTACTGTTAACTTCTTGTTTTTAATACTACTTTATTTGAGATCGTGCCATGCTTCTTGCTTTTGAATATCAAACCACACGATTTTTTGTTAAAATATTGAATTTTATTTAAAAAACCTTTTCCGTTAAATGATACGAAACCAAGCCAAAACGTAACTTCACAAAAAATTTCAAATAGTCTCACTTCCAAAGCAGTTACACGTAGTTGTCTTTTGGTAGAGCTTTTTCTTCCACTATTTTCTTTCAGTATTTTACTATACTTTACAATTATATCCTTACATATAATTATGGCTGTGTAACACTTGACTACTACCACTTTGGATGGCAGTTAGTTTGAGTTTGCATGGTTCTAATACAGTCATTCTTTATCCGTTCTTCTCTGGAGATACTTAGTGATACTATGAGTGAATAAATCAGAAAACACTGCCGTTTGGAATAGAAAGTATCTGGCTATGTAAGTGTAGTTATCACAGAACTGGGGAAATTCTTGGAGTGTCACCCATATGCAGACAAAGAACTTTGTGCATAGTATCTCAATGCTACGAAGGAGGCCGGGTTTTGACACTGTGAAAAGAAATCAGGAGCTTATCCTAACAGATTATTAATTTTTATCAGTTAAGCCACCATTAGCATCACCTGCAGAATTAGTATTTTGCAGCAAATAAATTGCCAAATGTACAAATATAAATTACAATCCTGTGAGTGATTTAGCTAAAATTCTCAAAGGCAGTCAGCACTGGACTAACTTTCAGGAGAAGGTCCCTGTGCTTTAGCAGAGCTCTTCTCATGAGAGAAGAGCCCTGCTGACTACTCTCAAGTTATGTATCTGCAGGATATTCAAGTAAGAATGCAAGTTTTAACGAATAGAGATATGTTAAACTTAACAGCCTGTGAGTTATGCTAACATGGGGTTTAGAAATCATCTTTCATGGGAACAACATGGAAGTGTGAAAACAACTTAACTTAGTCTTAATTAAAAAAAAAAAAAAAGCTTTGAAACCCCTTCCTTCCCCCATGAACTGTAACTTTATTTAACTGTGTAATTTATAAATCTTTGTTTCAGGGGTGAATTTAGGCACATGTACCTTTTTGTCTTGAAAGTAGTCAAGCACTGTTGTGTTAAGACATTTATTAACCTTGCAGAAGTTATTGTATCAATGTAATTAACTGAACTTATTTGCAAATAAATCCTTTGTGCTATTGACAACAACTAATGGCGTATAGCTCTGTTAGACGCATCGAAGACAGAGCCATATAAATCTTAAGAAGAAGTTAATAAACAGGGCTGTCACTGTAAATGCAATAATGAGAGACTTCTCTGTGAATACTGAAGAACCAACATGTGCAGAATGTGATAGTGCCAGGAAAGGTTTCCTTTCTCTCCATCCTCTCCATTTCTTTATGCTGAATATACATAAACTTCAATGAACCTCTTCACTCCTATGAGAGTCACAGTCACAGTAGCTTTTAAGAGAGCTCTTTAGAGGACCTTGCCGCTAAAAGAATGGCATTTATTACAGCATCATTGAGACATGTCACTTACTGAAATAGCAGCTAAAAGGCTCTGCAGATAGTGACGCTATAGAACTTCTAGTTGCTCTCATGTTGATACTGAGGAATAAAAAGGTCCAGACAATTAAGGCATTAAGATAAGCTTGTCACCTTGAACCATGAAATACCTGGTGCTTTGGGCAGCCTGAGTAAGGACACATTATCCAGTTTAGTTACATGATAAATGATCATTGTTTATATTGATTAAACTTACTTCGTTCAGACTAGGAAAAAAAAAGGTGGAGGTAAGAAAATATCCAGCTAGAAGAATATTGAGATAGTATTAAAAGTATTTTACTTTAGCAACCACCCTAGTTTTCTATCCTTCAAGACAGAAAGGCTTCCATTCTACTTCATTTTATTAAGAATGTTCTACTTAATTTTACTTTTTTTCTTAAAGAAGGAAATATTATTTCACAGTCACTTAGATGCCATGAAGTTTCATTAAACGTATTCTTCTTCAGAGGAAAGACTGAGTTGAAATGGTTTGATCCTAATTTTTATTTTTTGTGTTGTGGAAGTCATCACTTGTTTCCTTGAAAATAAGAGAAATGGGTGGGGGGAAAGGGTTAAAGGTAGCAAATCTAGAAAACGCAATTGCCTCTTACAAACCTGTTGTTGGAAAATGTCAGTTTAAATCAGAAAGCTGTGAAGATTTTAGCATTCTTGGTGAGCTCGTGCTGCATTGTCTTATTGGTAAAGCTGTATATTTGTGTCCATACATAACGCTGCTGCCTCCTTTGAGAGCACATGTAGAAACAGTCTCGAGGAGGAAAGACAACGCAGAAAGAACTGTACCTTGACTATACTACCAAGGGAGACCTTCCGGTGTGCTTTTTGCAACCTGTCTTTCCCATCCCGCATTGGCCTTTTCAGCCATCAGCGTGCTTGCAGTAAGCGTGGGTAAAGCCCTTCCCAAATCTTCATCAGCGAAGCCAAGCCATGATGATGATGAAATGAAAATGTTTGTGTCCAAGAAGAAAAAAGAAGCTACTTCTTCTGCAGTTGTAAGCATGGAATAAATAACTTATACGCTCTTTTTATCTAGGTAGATTTTGTTTTAGAAGGCAAAACCAAGATAGGAAAAGTGCTAATTTAGAATGCAACACAGAGGAGGCTAAGAACATAATGGACGTGTCTCATACAGATAACATTGGAAAAGAGACAAAGCAATATCTCAGGTTCCAGGCAAAGAAAACTTGAAGAGCTCACTATGTCTAGCAAAATCTTTGGTGGGTCTCACCCCTTCTGCCCATATATTTTTCCTCTATCATTATTAAAAGCTTAAAGTGAAAGAGATATCTCATTGTCTCTTTAATTTCTAGAATTATTTATTACTGCATCAATTGCATTTCTCTTGCTTTGCTTTTTACTCCCCTTGTCTGCCAGATGTAGTGTTAACACTGTTCCTGGAATTTGTCAATATCTGATTTGATTTGATGTGAGTTTGATTTTTCTGTCTTTCAGTTTTGTTAATCTTATGACACATTTAATCTGTCAAGCTGATCTGAACACCTATTCTCTTCAAACCAGACAGGCTAACAGTTCTTTACGGAAGTACTGCTTTTCTTTTACCATAAGGGGGAAGAAATAGTATAAAGAAATTGACTATATATTTTCAAGTCATTAACATAAAAAAAAATCCTATTTCTCCTATTGGTCTAACACACTGTGGAAAAAATTTAATGAGACAAAATAATCACTAGGTGCCTGCAACATGTTACAATGATTTGCTATTCATGGATAGAACTAGTAAATTCTACTTAGGTGAGTTACACCTCATCTTTGGCTAGGTACAGTTTTTTTTATTCTTTTCTAGTGCATTGCCCTGCATGCTAGACTCTTCAAATACGCTATTATTGACTTGTCCTCCCTTTCACTTTTGCATACGCTGATTGTGAAAAGATACACTACTTCGCCAACATTATAAGGCTCGTTAATCTTTTAGTTGTGTGGAAAGCCGGTATAAAGATATAAAAGTGCTATTGTTTTAAGGAGATGAGCAGACTCATCAGAGACTCATTGAAAAAAATGGGTATCTTTCTGTTGATTGCAGTGTCCACAGATCACACTTTTTTCCAGACAGGTTGTAGAAGAAAATATTGTTAGGGAGATAAGTGAATTAAAATACCCATACAACCGAGCACTTTCAAACAGTATGACAGTGCCAGCTTTGCAGAGATGATTAGCACTTTGGTTAGCCTACTTCCAATGCTGCTTACTATTTTCCATTTCTCTGTGCAGCAAGAAACCCATTTCAGAATTAGTGACTGCCTTCCCATTTATTCATGCACACATCAATAAACAGAAATGCTGCTATTTTTTGTGTTCCCCCAGCTGCAGGCTCTGGTGGGCAAGAAACTAATTCCTTGTGGAAGGTAAACACTTCTGGCGATTCACACTCTGATACATATGTTAGTGTTATACAATCGTAATAGGTACATAAAACAGTATGTGTCCACGGGTTCTTGCAAATGAAGTCAAGGAAGCCATAGAAACTACCTTTTTTTTTTTTTTTAATTCTGTTGAGGAAATATTTCCTCTGAGGAATATGAGTGCATTTTTATTCCTTTGATTTTATACCACTTCCTGAAAGCCACAACTCTAACGATAAGGAAAGGCATGCATGGCAGAATCTGTGGAATATATGGGTGGTAACTTTTCTTAGCTGTTTTCATTTCATTAGTTATGCAAGGCTCATTATATTAACATAAACTGTGTCTTCAATCTGGAAAATGTCATGCTAACAGGTTTACCTAATGGATTTTTTATCATAATTTAAATGCTTTGAATGCCAAACTGTTGTGAGAGACTGGGGAGCCTCAAGAGAAATGTCTGAGGTTGTAAAAAAAAAAAAAAAAAAAAAAAAAAAAAAAAAAAAAAAAAAAAAAAAAAAAAAAAAAAAAAGAAGATATAAAAATAGTAGTCAAAAGAAATTCATATGAAAAGTGCCTAAAGCCCAGATCCTCCAGCTCCTGGATTTCTCCACATCTTTTAGAAAAAAGATCGTTCAGGGTTTTTTTGATCTTTCCCTTACAGGGAAGAAGAGTTACGGAATTTGTTTGGGATCAGATCAAGAGTTTTCCGAAGTAAAGGTGGGGTAAATGAGTTCAGAAAGGTATAAGGAACAGATGAGGGAAACTGTCAGGATGCAAACAGCTAAAATGAGATCAGAGAGAGAATGTTAATTGATAGAACAGTTTAATCCAGGGAGAGCAGCACAGTCCTGCCCAAAGTCACTTTCTTTGTACTTTATTCTTTTTTCTGATGATAGTTCTAATATAATCAAGCAACAAAATCAAGTTAAGCTCCAAGTTAGCTACCTCTGAGGTGGTTTGTGAACTTTTGGTTGTAAGAGTGGATTCATTACATCACCAGAGGAAAAGCTAAATGCCAGAATTTCCATGCATAACATTTTTTTTCAACAGGCTGCCAAGAATGCTGTCCATTACTTTTCAGTACAATTTTTCCTGCTTACAGCAAGAAAATGTAGTTTTTAAAAAATTGGTTTCCTTGTTTTTAAAAAAGTGCTATTAAAAAACACCTTAAACATTCTCTACTCCACTATTGCCATTCATGATAGCAGTCATACAGCCCAACTAGAACCAGGTTTGTGCTTGAGAATGGAGTTCAGTCCCTACGCTAACAATACTGTCTATGACGTCTTCACAGAAAAGCTTTAGCTCTCTCATTCTAAGATGGCAGCACAGACTGACTGTATTGCCCAGGACTTTGGTCAGCTGAGGAGAACTTGTCAGACAGTCACCTATTTCCAACACACATGCATTTAACTAAGTATACTATGACCAAGAGTATCATATTTTACTACGAGATTTTGAGTGGCATAATTTTGGTTGGTTGTTTTTTTCTTCTGTAATATGCTGTGCAAGACAGCAATATTGTACAATCACAGGGGGGGGAAAAAGTGAAGAAGAATAGAGATTATTTGTACAAAAGAGCCTTCTGCAGCCAGCAGTATTTTTTGGTATCCACTTGTTTTGTTTGTTTGTTTTCTATGTCAGAATTCCTTTGGAGTACATAAGATTCCTATCTCTAGTGTTTTGTGGTTCTCTTTTTCCATGTTTCTCATGTTCTCATCTGATGCCTTCCTTTACAAAATTGAAAAAATGAATGTATCCAATGGAAGAGATTTTAGCAGATGTAAAAAAGTAGAGGGTCTTAACCATGGAGGTGATCAGGCATGGAAGTTGTTTAACAAATGAACTTGGATCTGAGGTCGATTTGTCCTCTTTCTTTTCCAGATTTTCCCTCTTATGACTGATGTTTTCATACTGCAGTTTCCCTCTCAATAAGGGGTGGTGTGATTATTCAGCAAACACCTAAACACCTCAAAGTATCAGTTGTAAAGTTATCCCATCTTTTGCTGGAACTGGCATTGCTCTGGAGTAATATCATGTTGGAAGGCAAAGATGTCTTCTGCTTGTTGAAATGATGGCTATTCCCTGAGATGAGAAAGGTCTGGTCTTCAAAAGGTTCATCATCATCATCATCACCATCATGGCGAAGATTTGGGAAGGGCTTTACCCACGCTTACTGCAAGCGCGCTGATGGCTGAAAAGGCCAATGCAGGATGGGCAAGTCCGGTTGCAAAAGCACACCGGAAGGTGTCCTTGGGTGGTATAGTCGAGGCACGGTTCTTTCTGCGCTGTCTTTTCTCCTCGAGACTGATTCTACACATGCTCTCAAAGGAGACAGCAGCGTTATGCGTGGTGTGTCTCCAAATCTCCTGATTGGAGGCCAGGGTGGACCACTGATGGTTCTTCAAAAGATTAATGCTACTGAATCAAGGTAACATTTGGATCCCAGCTTTCAGCTGTATTCTGAAAAAGTCTTAAGTATTTTTCATAAATCCAAACTCTTCATGTTCCTCTCTACATTTCTATGCACTGCTGGTATAAATCCTTAAAGAATTACCATTAGATAGAATAACTATTTTCATAAAGGTTTCCTGTCGAATTGAAATTCTTTTGAGATAGCAAAAGATTATCTTTAATCCTTTTCTGCCTTCAAGTATATCACCAAAGTGGCCTGGGAATCTAGTTCTTGTATGCATGCAGCCTGAAGCAGTAAACAGATCAGAGCAGATCAGATTCCTCTGTCTACCTGGTTGAGTGAAGTTGTTGCAAATCAATTTTGTAATGAAGTATTATACATGCACTCATATTTTCCTCCAAGAAGTCATAACTGAAATGATTAAATTTTGAGTGTATTTAGGATACCTGATAAAGGAGAGTGTGGAAAGTTTCTACTTGGAGCAGATGTGCCTCTAAGAACCAAAATGCGGGAAATGAATTGTTTCTTAGTAATCTTTTCATGGGTACTTTTCACCATAATATATCAAATGTGCTAAGCATTTTAAATGGGAAAATAACATCAGTTGTTCAGGGAATGTCCTTCAAGGCTCACTAGTGTATAATACAAAAAGATAAAAGTGGAAGGGATTTTGCAAACCTAATGTCTATGCTCAAAATTAAGATTTGGCGATAGGGAATAAACAGAAGTGTCTTTGATCCCTCAGTAGTGAAGATCACTACTGGTGATCAGTGGTCATCACTACAGTAGGGAGGAATTTGTTATCTTCACAGGTCACTACTTCTGCTTGAGCTACAGGGAGCTGGTGCTCAGCTGAGCTATAAAAAGTACAAGCATGTTGCAAAGTATGCTCAATATCTTAGTTATGAGTTACGGAAGAAGAAAGATTACGAGCCTGTTAGATCCCTAATAAAAATAGTCTGACATCATGCTACTCGCGCCCTAGTAAACTGTAGAATTTATGGATTTCTTGTGTTAAAAGTATGCCTTTATGTGAGAGCTTTGTTAATAAGATTTATAAGTTATATAGGATCAGAGCATTGTCTTCTGTCAGTGACCTACATAAAACATACTGGGGCTAGTCACGATATGTTAGAATAAGCCTGGAGAGAATATTCTGGTGCTCCGTAACTGAGCTGTTTCCCACCCGCAAATACTCTAAGAATATGCACATGTTCTGGTTTTTTTTTTTGGTTGTTTGGTTTGCTTTGGCGTTTTTTTTGGTGTTGTGGGTTTTTTGTTGGTCTCCCCACACGCCCCCATAATATGCTTCTTTGCACGGAATTGGCTGCAGTGGATACACTAATAAAGACTCATAGAATCATAGAATGGTTTGGTTTGGAAGGGACCTTCAAAGGCCATCTAGTCGTACACCCCTGCAGTGAGCAGGAACATCTTCAGCTAGATCTGGTTGCTCAGATCCCGATCCAACCTGATCTTGAAGGTTTCCAGGGATGGCACATCCACCACCTTTCTGAGCAACAGTTCCAGCGTTTCACCACCCTCATTGTGAAAAATGTCTTCCTTATATCTAGTCTAAATCTCCCCTCTTCCAGTTTAAAACCTTTAAACTTAAAACTTTAAACCTTTAAATGTCACCCTTTCTCCTGTGGCAAAAGGTCCTCCTAGAATGATCGTCCCCATCTTTCTTACAGGTCCGTTTAAGTACTGGAAGGCTGCAACAAGGTCTTGGCAGAGCCTTCTCTTCTCTAGGTTGAACACCACCAACTCTCTCAGCCTGTTCTCACAGCAGAGATGTTCCAGTGCTCTCATCATTTTGGGGGCCTCCTCTGGATCTGCTCCAACAGGTTAACGTGTTTCCTGTGCTGAGCACTCCAGAGCTCAACACAGTATTGTGCAATTCCTTAATCCCACGGCAGAGCTCAGGTGTTAGTTCTACCCCACTGGCACATCCCCTGCAGAATAAGCCCATCTAAGCTCACGCTGTGTTTCTGGCTGGCTCTGCCACTCACGTGCCCAGGGCAGAAAGCCAAGGGTCAAGCATAATTGCTTTGCCACAATGTCCACAATTGTCCTCATGCGGACTACTCACTGTGCAAAGTGATAATAAAAATTATTTAGGCTGACTTTACACATAAACGACTGCTGATGTCTCTTTCCGATTGGTTTTGTTTACAGGGTTGTTGGAGGAAATGGAAAAAAAAAAGAGAGAAATGGGTTAAAAAACCATGAAAGTTGGATTTGTTAACAGTTCACTTTTC
>NW_010388909.1:104949-128163 GCF_000710305.1 Buceros rhinoceros silvestris | reverse complement strand
ATTATTTTATTATTATATTATCTCAACAGTGTCTATAAGCCTGTCTATTTTCCTTCCTAAACTGTAACCTTTTCATTGCAGAGACTGTGCTGGGGACATGCTTTACTAACCATTTCAGACACTGCTTATTGAGCGTGATAATAGTGATAAAACTAGAAGAAAAGGAGTGGGGGGAGATGTCATAGTTCATCATGAACAATGTTTGTAGAATTACAGGCACCAACCTATCTCTCTTTTAATTATGCTGTCAACTGACTGGCCCTGTGATTCTGCTTAATGAAATAGGGTATGGCTGGATGATGGAGCTAATGTTCAGTGTTGGGTCAGCATGTAGGGACAGTGGTGGCCCCCTGGCTCTAGATTAATGCTCATCAGTGCTAGGAGAGAGAGAAAAGATTTTGCTAACAGATGTTAGCAAAGCATGAAAAGGCTCAGAGAATCCTTGCCATGCTTGGAGCATTTGGGCACGAACCATAGAGCAGAGAGGGCAGTGGAGAGATTTTTTGAAAGGTGTTTATACTTGTATATAAACCTGTGTCATTTTAGGTCGTCTTTGTCTTTCTTACCCTCTCATAAACTGAACTCATCCTGTGACTCCCTTGAGGATTGCATGTTGCTAGTTTAAAAGCATTATTGCTTTTTGATGTTTTAGTGGGAATTTGCTCACTCTGCTTTGATGCTGCATCTCTCAAACCATCTTTTTTCTGACTCTGACCTCAGCCGGTTCCTAGGTGGTCTGCGTAACCCTTGCATCTTTTTCTTCTCTGCCTTTTGCTTGTTGCATTGCATAACAACCCCAGCTGTGCAACAAAGGCATGATTAGCCATTTAAATAGTCTGCATCTGCCAGCTGGTATTAGTCTGTGGAGCTACTACCTCATTTCATAACTTGCTCAAAGTGCTGCAAGGTAGAGATAATTTTGCACAGTGCAGTTTTTTTGCAGAGTGAGGACAGCATGTTAAACAGATCAAGTGACGTGCTAACAATGAAAAAGCAAGTGGATGGGCTATCTGCTGAGCAAGATATTGCCCTGGAGGGTTAAAAGCCGGTATGATGCTATTATACCTGATCTTTGACTACCTGCACTTGTGCTGTACAAGCAGGCTTTCAGGCTGTGCTGATGGGGCTTTGTTTTTATTAATGATAGCAGCTGCAGTGTTTTTACTCTGCTGTTGGCGAAATTCTTTGTTTTCATCATTCCTGTCACTTCCTGTATAATAGGCATCTCCACACATGGTCTTTCAATATTTATTTATGTGTCTTAAGTATTTAAAGGTGAAGGAGATTTTCAAGTGGTCATCATTCAAGGGTTGTGCCTCATTTCTTGCACAGGGTCTAGCGAAGCTGAATGGACTGTTGTTGACTCCAAAAGGCTTGGATAATGTCCCAGAGATTCATTTTCTTTTACTCCTTCCCCTGACAAGTGTGCATGTTTCAAAGTGCTGCTGCTGGACTGTTGTGTCCTAATCGCAGAAAATCCCACCTAAATCAGACATGACGTCAACAGTGTTGCTCAAGCAGTGAGCATTTGGTCCATTGTTCTGTCCCGCAGCACACTTCTCTAGTCACAAATCAGGGAAGTGTAATTACGTCAAATGCATAATATCTTTCAATAGGAGGTGCAGCCTCAGCGCTTCAGGCATAGCATGGGGATTTGGATGTGGCCGTTGTTTGCACTGGCAGACTTTTTGTTGTTTTCAATAATTCTGTTCTCTCACCAGCACGTTTGGTGTAAGATCCCGTCATTACATAAGGCATTATTCTTTGCTGGCAAACAGATTACCTGTCAGGTTCAGAGTGCACTGCTGGTGCATAACATACTGATCCATCATCCCCTAAATTTATAAGGATAAATGCAATCTCTCAAGCTAAGTTGATATATATCAACTCAAAAGTACATTCACCTGGGATGTATATCAGGATGATACTGAATTAATCTTTGTTAGGTTTAGATAGCTTTTTCCCAGTGAATTTTTTTGGAGTGACAAAGATGCAGCTAGTTAATAAAGTCCACTTTCAAGTGATGACAGCTTCACTTTTCAGACAATTCTTACCTCATTTGATTTATGCAGCATGTTTCTGTACCCTGAAGGCACTTTTTGGGCTCTCTGGGAGTAGGATCAGACCATACCCATCAAAGAAGTTGTCTCTTTTCTTTGATGGCATCTGTTTCTGAAGTGTGGTGGGGGTTTCCATGTTTCACCATCTCTAAGCTGTTTGTTTCTACATGCGTTTTAATGTCTGCTTCTGGCCATTTTCCCTTGACCTCATTATAGCTTTCTCTGTCTCCCACTGAGCTGATGAGACATATGTTCTATGCAGTGCTTTTTTGCTCAGTCACACTGAAGATACAACCTACTTCGGAGGACCGCTACCCACCATACAGCCAGCATGGGTGAGCTTGCATCTGGAATTAGCCATTCAAGGGTTACGAGGCCTGCTTGCTCATTAACATTCCGGGTTCGTCAGAAAATGTGCATATGATTTGCACCAGTGACAGTCTTAATCCAGCAAAATCCTCTTTCAAAGGTGGTTTAAGTTGGCACCCAGTTTCTGCCTCTGGTTTGCAGAGAACTGCAAGAGCCTGCGAGGAAGCGTGTTACCTCTCAAGTACCTGAGCATGTCTTGCTGGCTTACCCTTCTTCATCAGTAGCCACCATGCGCATGCTGAGTGGCTTGTGCCTGGCTGTCACAGCTTACGTTATTTAGGGCAGCAGTGTTTTGTTTCAGAGCGTGCTTTCTTCCTGGTGTATCTGCGCAGGACGGCTGTGCCCTGCTCAATGACCAGTCTTGGATCATTTTTGCCCTGATTTTCTTAGTCCAGTGGGCCTTAGTCCAAAAGTCCCTTAGTCCAAAAGTCCCTTAGTCCTGGGACTTTTCCTCCTCAGTGTCCTTTGAATTTAAGCCACGCTTCTTCTTCTGTTTTCCTTTAGTGTAATGTTTGTGATTTGGAGAGGGTGGGTGGTCAAAGACAGAAGACACAGGTTTGATTTTCAATCTGAGCTCTGAAGCTGTGGTTTTCTGATGCCTGGAGTTATATGGCATTAATATATTGTGAGCATAATTTTGAATCTAGCTGTCTTGAAAGGATTTCCAGAACCTGGATTAGTATCGTCCTTCACGGTATAGGAAGTAGGGTTTGGATCCATAACTCGCTTTTCTGATTATAAACAGCTTCCATGCCTTGATGGTGGAGCTCCAACTTTGGATAGCTCTGTGGTGCATTTTTCAGAGGAATAATTTATTCATTGGAAGAGACAATTTGCTACATTTTGGCATCATCAAAAGCTGTTTACCAGTTCTCAAGACAGTAGTAGGTTAGTAAAAAAAAAAAAAAAGTTTATTTTGACATTTTCTAAGTGGTGTACAATTAGGATAACTGAAAGTCCAAAAATAGAACATAAAAAAGAAAATGTCCAAGTATAAACACAATAAAGGATGGCAGTCAGGAGATCTCAGGTCAGGAAATGATTTTGTACCGCAGGACGTGGAAATATCCCTTTCTGGGGTATGTTGAAGATGCATCTGTAGATAGGCATGACATACAGGGCAACAGATGTAAACAGAGCATTTCCTATTGGCTTGAATAAAAATAAAAGGATAAAATGAAACATTTTCTTCTTTTCTTTCCAGGGCAAGAAAAATATTTTTCTTGTTAAGGTGTGTTAGGGGTGACCGTCTCCTCCCACAGCACTGGCCAGGATTCTTCTGCCTTGGCTGCTGGAGCCTAGCCTGTTGCCCGGGGGCCCAGGGCCGCTGCCTGGGCTGAAGGGACTGCTGCCTTCCTGGTTGAAGGTTCTCACACTCCCTCATACCCTCATCAGTTGGTCTGACTGACCAGGTTTGGTTTTGCTTGCTGCCTCCCTTATCATTTGTGGTCAGGTTTGTGTCCCTGTATGCTCTTGTTTATGGATTTCTCATTTTCTTACTGTTCCTTTTTAAAAAATTATAAGTTTTGATTTATTGAAGAGGTCCTTGACCAGATACCCTCCAAGAAGCAGACAATGTCCTTCCGCATTCCCTAGTTCCTCCCTCATTTGTCTAGGAACTAAAAAGCAATTTGAAAAAGAAGTAAAACCCTGTAGTATCTAGTCTTTATATAAACTTTAAAGAAGAAAAAGCTTTTATAAAGCTCATATAAAATTGGTTGGTGAAGGAGTATATAAGAACCAGATGGATGTATGTTAAGGGAGAGAGGAGGCAGGATAGAAAGATTTATGCAATTGTTTCAGCACCACCAGAAAAAAAAGAGGTAGCAGCTGAAAGCAGTGGGTTGGAGTAGAAAGAGGAAATAATATTTTATGCTGACGACGGTAACCAAAGGTCCTGGCAGAAACATCCTGCAGACTAACATGAGGGGAAAGAATGTTAGATGTTAGGGGAAGTATGTGCCGGAAACCAGTGCTTTCTACCAAGAATGAAAATCCCTTTTTGTACCTCTAAATGGAAAGTTCATGACGAATTGTTTCTATTGTATTTGCCACTCAAGCTAGCCTTCAGGATCATCAGGTTTTTTCCTCTGCTTTGATGAACCCATCCAGATTTAGTACCAAGTGCAGGTGTCATTCATATGTGCGTAATCCTGTCTTTCGGATTATGTCTGCTGCCTTCACCCATTAGACTCTTTCACTGCTTCATCACAGGAGGAAATTGAAAAGTCCTCGGAGGAAAGCATTCTGCAATCTCCAGCACATGGAGAGCGATTTAAAAATGTTGGCAATCTTGTTTTTATCCTCTTCTGGTACTCTGCAAGAAGTATAATAAATTTCAGCTAAGCTCAGATCCTTTGCCCAGAAACAGCAAATTGAAAGGTAGGTGCAATACGTAGTAAGAGACTAAGCATGTGTGTAAGACCTAAGAAAAATCAGCCTATTCCCTGTCTTTCTTGGCTTCTCAAAACTAGCCGGAAGAAAAGCAATAAAAAGTTACTTTATTTTTTCCTTAAAGGGAGTAGTTATACTTAGAAAAATAATAAATTATGATTTATCTACATTCTTTTTCGGTAAAACTATTATTTTTAAGCCAATAAATCTTCTCTGGATTTTTGTCTTTACATTTGATACCAGGAAATGCACTCATCTGTAAAACAAAAGGGATAGTGTTCCTTCCCACATGAATCTCCCCAGCTAAGTTCAACACGCTCGAATTTAAAGACTGAGTTTCTGTATCATGCGTAGCTTTTAGTGAAAAGTTGAATGACTGAAATTAGTTCTGTTTTATTTGGATAACAGAGCAAAAGGCACAGACTGCTTTTGTAGTAAGTTTGGTCACCCTCTTTTCGAGGAAGTTTGTTTTAATCTGTTTTTTATGGCAGTTTTTCTGCCATCTGGTCTGGAATGTGTTACAGGCAGGAGCTTCTACAGAATTAGTTAAATGAGAGATGTGCTGGCCTAATACTTAATTTATACTCCCTGCCTCCTCTCTCGTTTTTTTGGTGTTTTTTTTTTTTTCCAGTAGCTGCGTTGCATTCTAATTTCTGATTTGAAAGAGTAGTGAAAGCACAGTGATTTTCAAGATCCATGGAGCACTTTGGTAGGTTAAAGCTGATCTGCTGGAATTTTTCATCGCAGTTTCATAATTTTTCCACAATAGCTGGTTTGCTGAATGAGGAAGCGGAAACCTGCCAAAAGCTGTCATTGTGCTGAGAGAGAACCAAATGGTACTTCTGAAAGATAAAGCAGGATGGAGAAAATCAAGCTGTCAGCACGTATAGTGCAGTTTAACAGGACAGAGAATAACGCAGTTCTCACGGAGGAAAAATTGACCCAGAATGAATTAAAAGTAGGATTTTAATCTCTGTGCTTTATTTTAGTAGCAATCAAAAAAATAATAGCGGTTTCAAGTGACTCTGAGAGTAGAGGGAGGTGGAAAAATAGATTGAACAGTTTTTATTTAGCTCTGTAGCCAGTTCCTGGCATGTGGGTCACAGGGAGAAATTTCCTAGTATACTAGCTGAAAAACCCTTAGCAAGATTATCTCTTCAGTTTTAACTGATGTCTTAGCTAATGTGTACTTCACTAATGACAGTCACTCATCTTCCATCAAGCACACAAATAGCAGTGCAGATGCTTCGAAGTTTTACGCCACTGAAATACGAGGATTTATGGAAGGAAAATGAGAAAGGAGCTTCTGCCATTGTGGTTGTAATAAGCTCTTCTTATGTACTAGATTTCTTGGTAAGTTATGGTGTACCTGTGAGCGCTCAAGGCTGTTGCCAGAGAAGTGTAAATAGGGAGCTTTCTAATACAAATTCATTTTTTAAAGTTATTTAGGAGATTTATTTAAAATGTTGTACATTTAGAAGTGTAAAACTGGTGAAATAACTTTAAATTGTGAGTTTGTGAGTTTGGGTATTGTAATCCTAGGGTTTTATTCTTTATCATTATTGTTTTTCAAACCTGACAAAGGTTTGTTGCTTTTTTTTTTTGAAATGAGGTTTTGATGTGGAGGGTATGGGCTGTTAATCTATCACATTTATATCAGAAAATACCATGCTGTGAAGTTTCAGACTATTGTTGTGGAAGAAAGTTGAGGTTTTTTTTCATGGTTCAGGTCAGGAAATCAGAAGGTGGTTACTTGAATATTACAGGAACTTTCCCAAGAAAGTGAAATTCGAGATGATGACAAGCAGGATATTTTAAGTGGGAGATTGTGCGCATATGGAGGTTGAAAGCATGTGAAAGCGTATAACACCATACTCAGCATAAATGCAAAAATAAAGTAAAAAGCTGTTGACAGTGCACAGATTGTGCTGTAGAGGGTAATTATGCAATACTCTGTCCGCTCCTGCGGGAGGGGGGATTACATTACTGTGATCCTTCAAAGGGAGGCCTTTGAAGGAAGTCCCTGCTGCCCTTCCTAGAGTCCTTCCTGAGATAGCAGCTTGGTACAGCCCAGGCTAGACCAGTGCTCTGACCCTTCCCTGGTATTTGGTGGCCTTGCCCTGGTTTTTTTTCCTGCAGGCAGTATCTGGAGCATGAATTTTACTCCCAGTTTCAGATGTGAAACTGGCAGGAAAGCAAAGCGCTGCCCTGGTTAGGCTCTGCTCAGTAAGCCCATGTGCGCTGTATCCCTGCATGATCCCAGCGTGGAGACTCGAGCAGCGAAGTGTTTAGGGCTTTGCTTTTAATTCCCTTGTAAGATCTCAGACTGACTTGTACTGACGTGATGAAGACCCAGTTTGGTTGTTCCTGGCTGGTAAAGCTACACAGCCTAAGGACAGGTCTGCTGGCTGCCTCCCAGTGCTGCCCTGGGCTCCCAGTTGTAGTTCAGAGACAGCTTATGACAATGGCAAAACGTGGGTTGTTCCTCATCTTTCTTGCATTGCACTGGTGCACTTCCCTTACCTGATGTGTGGTGGAGACATAGGTATGCTGCTAAATAGAGAGAGCTAGGGACAAATCCATGGCTCCAATGCTGAGCAGCAGAGACTAGCTTATGAGGACACTGACTGAGTCCCTGTGGCGTATTTGTCTTGGAGAGAAATAGCTGGAGCACCTGAACCCCAGCCAAAGTATGAGCTAACATCATTAAGCTATTTTAACAATCAAGAATCCAGTACTTCTGCTGGCTTTTGAGGTCCTTTTTAATTTACCAGGGACAATGCATTCCTCAGCAGTTATAAAGTATGGTCATCCTGAAAATGGATACTTGCACAAGTTTTTGCTGTTCTCTTGGGTAGGAGAATTTGTAGAACAAGGCTTAGACAGTGAAGAAGGTATAGATCACTCAGTTGCCTGTACATTTGACTTTGTATGATTCAATTTGTGCGGGTCTGAACCATCCAGTCTTACAAACTGAGACCACTGAGTTTGGAATGATGTTGGGTGGGGTTTGACTGCTGGACCTTGGGTATCCTGAGCTGGAAAGGAGAATTAGTTTAAAGAAAGTGTTGGGAGAAAACTGATCTCTGCATCTGGGCTGAGCAGGAAGCTTTCTCTCCGTGTCACTAGTGTGAACTGTGAGTCTGCTCATAGATTTTCCAGTATAAGTCACAGATGTCTTTTTAAGATCATCTGTGAGCATTTTTTTATAGCAAATAACCATCATAGCTTAGAGGCAAGAGGACACTGGAGGTGTTCCTGATTTCTTTTTTCCCCAGCGGCTGACACTTGTAGCATTTGATTCTTTATCACAAGTTTTACGTTAGTTACAGGACGCTACAAAGCGTTTCAGGGCTGCTGGAAGCTCCTAAAGAGCCATCTGAAGTCAGCATCTCTTACAGTGCTGATGCTGCAGGATTTCCAACAAGCTCTTTGCTTTGCATCTTCTCCATTCCCCCTTGGTTTCCCTTCTGGCATCTCATCTCTGCCGGATCACCTACTGCACGTCCCTGACCCAGCCACAGCAGAAACCACCCAGGTGATGCCTCTGATCCTGTGGCATTGTTGCCCTGTCTGTTGGGACATGTTGCTACATGCAAATGAATTGTTCACCAACAACTGAAGTTAGGTTGTGCTGAAAAAGATACTGCTGCTGGCCTATCCCAAGAGACCTGGTGGTTGGTATACTGTAGCTGAACTAGGTCATGCCTCTGCCCTGTGTGTACCTAGTACTCCAGCTCTTGGGACTGCAGAGAACGGCGTGGAGAAAAATAAACCAGAAAACTAACTGGCATGTATTGGTTGAACTACTTTTGCCAGCTGACTTTCTGAAAGGAAATTCATTCAGCACTCTAGTATGCCCGTGTGCAAATTGTTTATGCTTTTGACTACATGCTCCTAGGTCCATTAAGCTGGAAATGAAACTGGGAAAGGCTGCTGGAACAGAACACACAGGACTTTTCTACCAGAGTATTGGTGCAATATGCTTAGGGGTTTTTTTCTCACTTCATGCTCCAGCACAGCTGCCGCCATCCCTCATTTCTCTCGGTACACTAAACTTCCAGAGTTCAGGAGTGCAAATGATGATGCTGCGTGAATCATCTCCGTAGCCTTGTGCATCCAGATAATACCATTGTCTTTAGCTGTGTGTTCGCAGTGTGATTCTTCTGGTGGTTCTGAAACTTTAAATATGTGGCATATGATATCATAAAGACTGACCTGTGTACTCATTTGATGAAAGTTAGTGTAAATCCGTTGACATCAGGGGAATTCTGTTAATTTAAAGCATCCAGACAGTAATTTAATGATCATATTTCTATTCCATTTCAAGGTATATTCAAAATAGAGGAATCTTATAAAATGCAACATTCCTTAGGTTGTTCTTTTTAACATAAAGAATGTAGATGGTGGGGGAGATGGTTTAATTTTTATAACAAGCGGGACCCTTGGTGTTACAAACAAAGTGCTAGATTTGCTGGAGCAAATACAGGTGCCTGACTCTTAACTTGGTAAAGCAGAGCAGCACTGTGCACTGAAGCTTACTAGAGCAGCAGATTAAGAAAGGGAAATTTTGGCCTTGAGGCAAATTCGGATAAAAACATGTTGCTTGTTGAAAAGAGTATTTGTTTTCCAAATCATTATCTGGATGAAGCCTCTGGATAAACACCTCAGCAATAGCTGCTGAGCGTTGCACATTACCGTATGAGCTATTGTGCCCCCTGTCTGTAACACAAGAGGCTGAATTTCACCACTTGTACTGTTTGATTAGCTGCTTTGGGAATATGTGTACTGAGTTGCTAGGGACTTAAAGCTGTCAGCCCAAGCAACTGACCACTGACGAATCTTCCCAGCATTTGGATCCTTCTGGGAGTGTTACTGCCTCCTCAAGGGTGAGTTTATAGCCATGGCTGTTTGTCCCCTGTGATTCATAGCCAACCTCAGGTTCTTCGTAGCTGCTGACAGACTTGATATTTGTAGCTACTTTCAAACCTACAATTTGGCCTCATCTGAAAAGTACCTTGGCCTTATCAAATGGATGCCCTTAAGGTATTCTGTTTTCCGGGTTCTGAGTTTTGTTGTAGACCCTAGACCATACTTTCTTTCTCACTCCAAAATACCCTTTAGCCTAGTCATTAGGTCCAGGCTGAAAAGTTTTTGCAGATAATGTCTATCTGCTGCTTCAGGGAGACGAGCCACTAATGATAGCTTTTGTTCCTGTTTGATTATTCATTAATACTTTAAAATGATGGCTTGATCTGTGTTCACATCTTTAACGTTTATTGTAATCACATAAAGCATGTGGGAGTTATTTAGTATTAATGTGATTGTCTGAAATCCTTTGGTAGAATTTCTACTGCATTTCAGTATTAATTACTCTGAGCATTAAAGAAAAGGAGCTTATTTTTTGTGCTGTCTGAATCTGAAAGAAAGCTTGATTCTGTAAGAGATGGTGGCAACTTGCTTTCCTTAATCATTTGAATGTGAACATCTGTAAAAGCTGATGTTCTTTAGGTTTCCCCAAACTCTAGCACTTTCAGAGGTACAAAAACAATTGAGAAGATTAGCAAAAGCTCCAGCATGTTTCAGCTATGCATACTTTGATTTTTTTTTTTTTTTTGTCTTTGAGTGATCTAGCTGTAGCAATTTAAACTGACTACAGGCTGTAATAACAACTGAGGAGAAACTTTGGCCATTTAATCCTATTAAAAAGAAGTCTAAGTGGCATTCTCAGCATTAAACTTCATATATCTTGAAAAATATATCTGGATGATCTACTCTAAATAGTGGACTCTCCTAAGGGCACCATATTGGAAGCCTAGTGCTAGGAGCATCTATCAAGCCTTGAGAAAAGGTAAAAGGAAGTTGACATTCACTAAAGGGCAAAGAAGAGGGAGATTAATGGAAACAGTGAAACATCCTACCAAAAGCCGAAGTTGTTTCCAAGGGAAACAGAATTTATTATAAGCTCTGGCTGATTAAATACTTTATCTATGTAGCAGGCAGAAAAAGTTTCGAAAAAGAACTAGAGGAATGAAAACCTAATGCTACATCCTCCTTCTAGCAACAGCACAAGCCAAAAAGCAGCAAAAAGCTCCCACCTTCCCTACCTGCCACGTGTGTAGGGTCACTTGATGACCAGGTATAAAAGAAGTGATCAGAGAAGACACGGGAAGGCTGTATGAATTCCTTGCATCTTTGTTCACTGTGGAGAATACTGAGGACATTCCCTGTGCCCATGGGGAGACTCAGCAGGCTGAAACTGAGCTGATTATTAGAGAACTCACGGTATAGATACAGGATTGATGTGAATGTATTGGCAGGACTGGACTCACCCATGAGTGCTCAAGAACAGTAGTGTGTATTTCCTCACTTAAAACTGCCTTGGTACTTGAAGGCTAGAAGTTTAAACACTGGAATCAGTGTTTGAAAATAGTTCAAGCAGATCTGTAAGCCTGACATCTCTACCAGCTGAATTGGTAGAGACTGTATTAACAGATAATGTTAGTGAGCCCTTGGATAAATATATGTGCTGTGGATAAATGTGAATGAGTCAGCACTGTTGAGTCCAAGGGAAATTTTGCCTTGTAAAACTTTTGGAGTTCTTTGAATAGATGTATGCAGATAAGGGTAATCTATATCCAGTAGATAAAGTCTGCTTGATTTTTTTAAAAGGCTTTTGACAAAGGGATCAAGGCAGTCATATCATAAGAGGGAAGGTATCAGTAAAATAATTGGTTAGAAGGATGTGGAGAATAAGAGATTAGGCAAATATTTGGATGTAAGATTCACTGGGGTTACTGCGTCAACAAATTATACCAGTATCAGGAAATCTTCTGAGCTGAAAATACCTGGATGTGCACCTTAAAATACACTGGTCATGTTCTTACTCTTCCCTAGGTAGCTGCATATGAGTTGCAGAGTGAAGGGTGGGCTCTTTTAAAGATCTAACGTGCAGCAAATCAACACATCGCAAACACTGTTGGAAGCCTTGAGAAGCATCTAACACCTCTAGGCCTAATTGAGCAGCACCGGAGTTGCTGAGAAACATTGCTGTAAATTGGTATTAGATGAAAGTAAAATCTTTTTCTTCAGGAAGGATGTTTTGAAAGTTCACTGAAGGTAGTGACTTCAAGGTCTGCAGCGGCAGTCCTTTGGCTGGCTTGAATTCTCCTGGCTCATATCCAGGGATTTTACTAATGGCATGAGCTCTTGAGCCGAGGACTGGAAGGGGCTTCCTTATCTGTCAAAGTGCTGTTTGTTTCTCTCTTTTTCTACCCGTTTGGTCTCACGTTCGGCTTCTGTTAATCTAACTGCCTCAGAGCAATTTATGACCTCTTTTGCTTACACTCAGGTGGCCACTAGTTCGTTGCTCAATTGCAGTGCTTATTGCCCTAGGTATGCATAACAGCTAGGGTTGCCCAGAGCGAGTGGCCAAGAGAGGAAATACAGAGATAATCTTTTGCATATTTTAGAGTTGTGTAAATTGATTTTACTCCATTTAAAATGTTGTAGATTCACCACCTATTCTAATGGGCTCTGAACAATTCTTTTTATTATCAAGCTTTTAGTTGACAGTGTTGTTGCAGCTCCCGCTGCAGTCCATGTGGCATGATCTTAGAGATCACCAATGAGACAGGTACCATAGTTTAAAAATGGTGCTCATCTACTTAAAGAAGAGCCTATCCTAGTTACAGTTGTTGCCATAATGTCTGTATCTCCTGTTTGAAATGATTTCTCTTCGGTCTACATTTTTTGTAGCACAGAGCTTCTTTAAAAAGAAAACACATTCAATTCAAACATTGCTGTTTTCTCTCTATATCCAGTTCTCTTTGGAAAGAGTCAAAAAGATTGAAGAGAGGATATAGCTGAACATCCTGTTCACTGATATTTGCAAATTATTAATACGTGAAGGATGTCATGACGTTACAGAGAAAACTCAAAAGACTTAGCAAAAGTGTTCTCAGCCATGAATACGTCTTTCATGGCTGTAAACTTTTGGTATATTTGGGTTACAAAGCAGGTGAGTCCAGCGTGAACAGACAGCAAAGTATAGTGTTGCTACCTCTGTGTTTGCTGCAGTGCTGTTGCAGGCAGTGATCTACAGAGACCTGTGTCTGGCCAGTAGCTGGGTGAAAGACCTCGATGTGCAGGAGATACTGCACTCTTCTGTTGCTGTTTGGTTGCTGTCCCAAAGACACGGCAGATTGTCTTAGGTTAATCAAAAGTAAATCTCCTGAAGCCTCTTATGTTGCCTTTTTTGCAGTTTCTTTTCCCATTAAAACCTGAGAAAATGTGTGATCTGCTTATGTTTCTTCTCACAGGCTCACTCTGGCATGCAGTCCAGTGAAATTAGATGCTGAAGGTATCAGACTTAGTTTGTGGGTTTTGAGTTTTGGGGTTCTTTTCTAGATGATTTCATAGGTTCTCTATTTTCTCATCCTCCAGACTTTCAGCTGTAAAAGCTGTGAAGTATTCAGAAGATTTAGAAATACTAGGCAGCAATTTCATTTTGACAATACAAGTAGTTTACAGCCATGCTGTTCTACCTATCCTTTTATATTATTTCCACTTGTGCCTGACTTCAGCAGCCACAATCTTCAAAGAGTCAAACTAAGATGTGCAGTTCGTCTTTTGAAAGCTAAGATTCAAGCTGTCAGATAACAGAGAAGATTGATGTTTAGCTCTGCTGGTTTTGGAAATAGTAGCTATTAAAAGCACACTCTAATCTGAGTTAGCAGAATAAGGATCACATGCAGTCCCAAAATACCAGTGAACACTGATTTTAATGTTTCATTGCTTTGGCGTATAGGATAGCGCTTCATTCCGTTGAAAAACAGAGAGTCAGCTTTCCCTTGGTGCTATATATATATATGTAGCATTCCCAGGGTGACAGCGTAAGAGCGGTAATGGGTGAAGGTTTAAAAAAACTTCTTAATTAATTCAGCCATAAAAGGAGCCTACCTCTTCATGGGGATTAGAGCCTGTCTCTGCAATGTCTAACAGGGCTTGCTGAGTGCATGAAATTATTCTGAAGGTCATGTGCTAAGGACAGAGTGTCATTAAGAAACAGGCTGGCAGAGAAAGATGTAGTCTGCAGTCACTGTGTGTTTCCTTGCCTTTTGGTCTTTGGACTTGATGGTGGCAGTAACCAGAATCCCCGACATAGAAAAAACCTTTCAAAAGGTGTTTAAAAAGGAGAATGAGGCTAATGTGTCTTTAATCTTTGGGACGAGAGCTGGAAGGAAAGCACAGGCTCTTCAAAGTTGGAAGCCCCCATCCATAAGAAAGAGGAGGCAGCCTTGGGTCTCAGCAGGCTACGGGCTGTGTCTAAGGGATGAGCTGAAGTGAATTTGTGAGTCAGCCATATCCTCAGAGCAGTGAGTGTCTCCACTGAGAGTCAGAGTGGACGATTTGCTGTCTTTGGGTCCATAAAGGGCAGTCAGGTGCCAAGGAAGAAGGGCAAAGGCCAAGGAAAAGATGGGAATAGCATCATCCTACCCATGCCATAAGCTCTCAAGTGGGTGACCATGGTGCCCGTGGAGGGACCTGCTGTGAGAACAGGTGAGAATCCCTTGTGCTGAGACTGTTTGAAGTGAGATTAGACAGTTTAGCGATTATTCGAGGGATCCACCATAGAAATAAAAGCTTCTTGCATTGATGGAGAATGTTCGGCATCTGTTATTTTATTGGTTTGGTGATCAGTCTTTATGATTGATCATGTTACTTCATGCCTTTTCTAATCACTCTCAAGTTTGTTGTGGGCCTGATTTTTTCTTTTACCCGAGGCTCTGAACATACTTCCAATGAGATCAGAATTGGTTTTGCCATTGGCTTTAATGGGATTATAATTGAATCTTGAGTCAGGCAGCTATCCTTAGGCTAAACTGGCTTATGTAGTTGGGGAAACTGGGGTAAAACAAGAAAGAGGGTCAATCTATAGTACTTTAAGTGCTTATTTCTGTCTCCCTGTGTGGACAAGTAAAATCGTCTACCTTGCACGTAATGCGCGCTGAAAGTGCCTACGTGGAGAACGAGCACGTGGAAACCAGTGTGCTGTTAATTGTGTTGTAATAAGGTTGGCTACAAGGTCTGAAGGGGGACATAAGCAAAAAGTGCATGATATGAATGAGAGCGCAGGGCACTGAGGGGGGCATCCTATATGAAAGCATAAAAGCACTCTGAGAAATGAGCACAGTGGAAGTCCTCTGTCACAGCAGTGGAGGTTGAGATGTGCGGTTGCAAGCTGACTTGTGACCCCGCGTGCTGCAGCAAATTGCTAAATCATTCTTGGCTAGTGCTGACATCAAATTATCTAACTCATTTTTGTGAGGTTATCCTTTGCCATAGGGACAAATACAGAAGTCTTTATATGCCTTCTACTGTATTCCCTTGAGCTCTATTTGTCTTAATTTAAAAAAAAATAAACTATTTTTTTGACATAGGGGCTGTTCCCCTCATTACTCAATTTTATTTTTTTTCCCCCCTGATAAGTCAACTTACGATTAATCCAGGATGCTGAACGTATGAGTCTGCAGATGCCGATACAGGGACTGGGATATCATCATAGGCATGAGATAGGGACTTTCCAGGGAGATCAAAAAGAAACCAAGACGCAAGAGAATGCTGCCACCATTATTGGCACGTGAGTTAGCTCAGCGTCACTGCAGCAAATTCTTTGTGGTTACTGTAAGTCCTCTCTTACTAGTGGAAAGCACTTCTGTCCCTGAGTATCTGCTAAAGAGCATCAATAAGAACATTAAAATCAGTTTAAAAACAAAACCCAAAACACTTAATGCTCTTAAGTCTTTGACTATACTGTCATGAAAATGTGGCAGTTTTCTCCTGGATGCATCTTTCTCTGTGGGAAGATGAGCAGAGCATTTGAGGGAACTCTACAGCTGGTATCAGGGAAATTATTTCTCCAAAATCTGTGCAGCTGTGCTTACCCGTGCCTGTTGAAAGTTGTGCTTTTTAAGTTGATCTGTCATATTGACCTGACAGCAAAAATGTGTTGCTGATGATTTTATTTGCTCGCTGTCCAGTAATGAGAATAACAGAAGTAAAGTGCCTGCGCTCAACGTGCTGTGATCTGCCTTCACCAGCATTCGCAGTCATTGGCTTCTCTTTGGGCTGCCGTCAAGCTGCCAGGATGCATTACTGCAAATTACTGAGGAACTCATGTGGTCTTCACGTGCTGCTCAGGGCTCGGGAGATTCCGGATCCAGTTTTATCTAAATATTGGCAACCCGCCGTGCACTTGTGTGAGCTTGACTGCTGAGGGTCAGAGGACAATCCTGAAAGTACTTCAGCTGTGTCTTGCTTAGAACCGAGTCAGGGACGTAATGTCACCCAAGATGCAGGAAGGGCTGGATCATTCGATGCATGTCTTTTGAAGCTGGGTGAGTGGAGAGGAGCCGCATGGCTTCTGGGCTGTGCCCCTGAGAGTACTGAATGTGCAAAGCACGTCAGCTAGACGTGAGCACTAACTAGGAACCAGCGGCTCCTCTTTCAAAGAAGGCTGGGCACGAGGGAGGGTGTATGTGCCTATTTGGATGTGCGGACTGTGCTGCTGATGTGTCCATGCCAGGACAAACAGGAAAAAAATGTATCATCATCCTCACGCGTGCACTATAGAGCTGGTCAGCTGCAAAGGAAAAGCACTCCTGGTGTCTCCGTCAGGCATGGAGTAGCCTTCTCGCTGGCTGCTGAGGTGGATGTGTTATAGGACCCTCAAAGCTACTGCTGGAATGGGGTTTTCTGCGGGACTCTGTCTAGGTTGGGAGTTAAAGGAAAATACGCTTGAGCTCCCAATACCATTTTTAGAAACTTGCTGATGTGCAGCATTTGTTCCCATATTTCTCAGCCTCTCACCAGCCTGTGAAATGTCAGAAAGCTGGACAAGGCTTCTAATATGTACCCTCATGAGGAACACAAGATGGGCAACAGCTTTTTGGCTGTGTTAGGCCATCAGACTAACCGTAATCGGTGTGTTTTATGTTTCTGCATGGGCTCATGGCCACCTGTATAATGTCTTGTCTGTTGGACTGGGCATGATGCCTACTGACACTGTGATCCAGATGATTTGCATGAGGCATGGGGTTCCAGGAGGGGATGATGTTCCTGAAGGACAGTTTTCAGTAGCCTGACAAATGCCGTCCCTTCTGCATGAAGACCCTCCTCCCATGCACCGCTCTCCTGACAGTGCCATTCCCTGCTCATTACTTCAAGGCATTTGCGAAGATTCATCTGGAAGAAACATAAACGTGTTGTGGCAATAATAGCAAATGCATATTCAGGAGCAGTCCCCGGCCCTCTGTGACTGTATCGGAGCAGTTTTAATGTGTTGTTCTTACAGCTGCACAGTGGTTTTCTGTGAATGGTAAATTTGCTGAAAAGTGCTGGTTTAGAATAACCTCATCTGTTTGCCATCTGAAGTGGAATTTGTTAACTAGCTATGAGTGGGAAAGGACTTGGTGAAACCGGCTCCTAGGAGTGACAGAGGGCATGTCTCTGCCTTCCCCTCAGCCAAGGTGCAAGAACCCCATTGCATCAAGCTGTGTGCTCAAGTTTCCTTTACTGTGAATCATAGAATCATCTGGTTGGAAGAGACCTTAAAGATCATCGAGTCCAACCGTTAGCCCTGCACTGCCAGGGTCCCTACACCACGTCCCTCAGCACCACATCCGCACGGTTTTTAAACACTTCCAGGGATGGGGACTCCACCACCTCCCTGGGCAACCCGTTCCAACGCTTAATAACCCTCTCTGTAAAGACATTTTTCCTGATATCCAACCTAAACCTCCCCTGGCGCAACTTGAGGCCATTCCCCCTCGTCCTGTCATTCTCAATATGGGAGAAGAGACCGACCCCCACCTCCCTACAACTTCCCTTCAGATAATTGTAGAGAGCAATAAGGTCCCCCCTGAGCCTCCTCTTCTCCAGACTGAACAGTCCCAGCTCCTTCAGCCGCTCCTCATAGGACAAGTTCTCCAAACCCTTCACCAGCTTTGTGAAAGGAGCCTGCGTTGCCCACCTTCCAGTGGATGTCCCAAATTATGGTGAGGGCGATACACTGAAAGCCTGCTGCTGGTTTTATTCTACCTTTTTTAAGAAATTAGGGTTACTGGAACAGGGTTTGGATACAAAGGCTCTGAGTGCCTTGGTGAATATTGAACGTAAGCTAGGGATTTTTTTTTTTTACCCTTAGTGACTGATGGAAATTGGACAAGTTTGATAGACTGGACCCAACTCCTGTACCTGATAATCTGCCGGGTTGTCTTGCTGCTCCTTAGGAAGAGACTATGGTAAAGCCTGTTTTGGGGAACACTTAGCTAAAGGTGTGGTATCAATGGAGTGAGAGAGCCCATATGAGAAGGTTCTGCAAAGAGACAATGGATTTTTGCCAGGGCACCTGTCACTTACATGCAGCTGTGTCTTGGCTGTTTTGATGGAAAAAGATGCCAAATGCAGTAAGTTAGGAAATTATTGTTTTGTTTTGTGTGTTCAGGTTGAATTGATTTTTTTTTCTTGAAAAACAATGGTTTTGTCTACATTAACAAATAGCACCATGAAGTAGGAGCCAAAACAGTAATGAGGACCCAGGCAGATTTCAGGGTTTTTTTCTTCAAAACTGCTTTATTTTATTTCCACTTAAGAGAAATTTTGGAATAAACTTGTAGCAAATCAGGAAAATCAGGAGACTAAATATTGTATGTTGAAAATGTCGTTTCAGCCTTTTAGCTTATTAGGAGTATGTCGAGTTTTGTGTCAAAACAAAGACTTCAAAAAACCTGGCACATGTTCATGAGATATTTGAATATTGTCGAAGCTGTACTTTTTTATTGGTACTTTTTTCAGCTGAAATTTTATCTGGTGCTACCTGAGGTCATCTGGCATGCTGCTTAAACTTACGTATCTTCCTGTGTGTGATTGTTGCTGTTGTTTCAAAGAAGTCTATACATAAAATTTATCTCTTTGTAACCATTAAAAAAGGTATTCTCATACCTATCTCTCTGCTTACACCAGAGAAAGGAAAAACATCCAGTGCTGCTGTCTCAACTTTCTCATTCTGATTCCTCTGCTGTGTGACTATGAAATCAGGCATGACACTGCCTTAGCTGCAGGAAACAGAGAGAGGGGGCAGCAACCAGGGCAAGATGGGCATTTGGGATCTGAGAAAAAAAATCAGGAACCATATATGGGAGAGCAGCCCAGCTGCGGTGAAAGGAGCACGTGTGAAGTTTGTGCAGAAGTGGCTTTTAATGCAGTGAACTTTGCCTGCGTGCTGAAGGCTGTAGACAGAGTCATGTGGTAAAGGCAGGGGAGGGCTTCCTGGTGTTCTGAGGATTGCGTGGACACTGGGAAGAAAGCAGATTATTGAGAGTAAATCATAGTGACCTTCTCATGCAGATGTATCCTCCAGTGGAGTCTGCACCCCAGGACAGCAAGGGCAGGTTTGTGGCTTAGGTGGTGGGTTTTACCCCTGGCTCTGGCTGACCTGTGAATGAGTTAGATCTAATGATACGTATTCAGGATACTTCAGTATTTTGAATAGTGTCACATGCGGGGACAGGTCAAACATCAGTGCGGGTTTCGGTGTATGTGAATGGCCTGGGTTTTCCTGCCAGATGTCTCATTCACCTTGGCATATCCAGAAGCATATGGCAAGCAAAGGTTATAGCCTTGACAGGATACTGGTTTTGGGGTAGTATATTAGTCCAACATCAGGGATAAAATAGATGTCAGCAAACTGCTTTTGGCAATTTAACAAATTTTAACCTGATGCAGTTTTTATATCAAGAGATGAGAAGACTGCCATATTAGAGAAATCGTCGGTACATATACATTGCCCTCCTTGTAGTTGCCAGCTAGTTCCTCATTTAACTTGCACGCTACAAATAGCTGCTCTTAAATGTACTCAGAGTGTAAATCGTGCCATCTTAAAGACCAGCACGAATTTGGGTGCCTGTTGCTAGGTTTTTGTGGTGCCACTTGTCCTAAACAATTAATTGATATCTGTTTTACTTGTTTGTAACGATGTATGTTCCTTGAAATATCTCTCAATTCCAGAATGAGAATTAACTACTATGGTAGCATAACCTAAATTGCTATACAGGCATGACAGAAGCAATTCTTACAAATCTTACAAGTTTTGTAATTCCAGTGTTACTGTTTAAAGATTTATTGGTATTGCTTGTTCAGCACGTAACTTGGATACTTTTTTGTATGCCTTGAAGAAACAAGAACAATGCAGACTTTAAAATTTGTTTTAAAGATTCCTGTGCCTGAAAATGTAAGTTGGTTTTTGGACAGAAAGCAAAATGTCCCTAAAAATGATTGATTTGCAGGAAAACTATCAGCATTCACTCAGGGGTTTTTTTGAAAAGATGAAATCAGGAGCATTTTGCTGTTTGGAGTTAGCAGATGGTTTTCAGTTGTCTATTCAGGTTTATGTTTTTAGAAGAGAGGCAGTGTCAGACAGAAGTTTGTGTGGACTTCCTCTGGGCTAGAAAAGGTGTGCAGGCAATTGCAAATATGTGTATGAAGAGCAGCTTTTAGCTGAGTCTTGAAATATCTGGGAGAACCTATGTGTGACTTGTTTTTCTCTGTTTTACAGGTTTCAGAATCTGCTGTGGTCTCGAAAAGCATTTGTGGACAGCGTGAAGGTGTATAACAATAGCTACATCTACATGCCAGCCTTCTCAATGAAGACAGGGACAGGACCTTCCCTACGTGTCTACTACACCCTGGAGGACTTCGGTGCCAAGCAGGTGGTCCTTTTTGCCAACCCCAATTTCTTGCGTGACATTGGCAAGTTCTGGAAGAGCAAAGGTATCCATGCCAAACGGCTTTCCACGGGGCTTTTCCTAGTCAGTGCCGCTCTTGGTCTGTGTGAAGAAGTAACAATTTACGGCTTCTGGCCGTTCTCGGTGGACCTGCATGGGAAGTTTATTAGCCATCATTACTATGACAATGTCTTACCCGATTCTGGATTCCACGCCATGCCGGAGGAATTCCTACAGCTCTGGTTTCTTCATAAAAGTGGTGTACTGAGAATGCAGCTAGAACCGTGTGAGGACCCTTTAATCCAGTCTTCTGCCTGAGGATCTTAGGAGTCGGTTTGGGAGATCCAATAGTTTTTAATTTCCATGCTCTCCATCAGAGAGTTCTGTTTCTGTTGATTCTTTTTAAAGGGAAAACAATCGTGGATCTGCATGGACCATAAAAAACACTTGAAGGCCAAATGGATTACGTCCTTAATGTTTAGTGCTTTATGGAACTGGGGTCGGGGAAAGTGAATCTCTCCTTCAAGTCCATTCAGCAGCATTGTGAAAATAATGTCAGAAGCACAGCTGAACTTTCCAGGGGACGTTTTTAAATGACCAATGTAAAAAGGGCATTAAGGCTCGGAGAGACACAGGGCCACCCACAAGCTTTTGCTGACAGTGCCAAATATGACTGTTCAAAAATCCATTTCATTCCAGATTGGCACCTCATACAACTTTCCTTTTTTCTTTTTTTTTTTTCCTCTTTCCTCTGTTTGTATGTCCGTGTGTGTGAGTAGGAGAGCATGTGAGTGTTGTTGACTTTGTTTCTTTCCTTTTTCTTTTTTTCCCCCCCTTTTTTCCCCCTAATGGAACGAAAAGGAAAGGCTTAAAAGCCCCAGAAGCTGAGTACCATCATCTCCTCTGAAGACCGTCTCCCACGGGTGAAGGATGCTAAGAATCCAGTTAGAAGAATGTCCTAGGAATGCCCTGCTGCTAGGCGTGGATGGACCTGTGTTGTAGGTTTTGTCAGGATAGTTTAGGTCATTGCACTTGTAGACATGCTGAGGCTATAGTGTGGGCAAGACCCGGTCAAGAGAAATTGGTCTGAAAATAAAATGTGTGTTGCAAAACCAGCAGTGAAACGCAGCCTGGTTTCAATTGACCTGCCGCAAGATTTCCTCAGTGACTTTTGTAGTAGGGATGGTTCCTGACCTGTTTTGCTCTCCAGCCTTAGGTAGTAATTCTGTATTCATTTAGAGTCCAGATGTTCATTGAATGTCAAGGGGATTTGAGGCGTTCAGTGAAATGCAGAATGAGGTAATTCATTTGCTTATAGCAGAAAAACTGCAGAAATGAATGTAAGTGTCATTTAAAATGAGTTGAAGCTTAGAAAATCCTTTCTCTTTGTGTGACTAGCTCTTCTGCTTGGATTGTAACGTTAGCCTTAAAAACTTCTAGTTTTCTCACGAGATTGTCTCTGGTTAAAGACAGTCTGAAAAATAAAACAGCCTTTGGGAGCACTGGAGAGCTGCGTAGCCAGCAAGGATAAAGAAAAAAAGAAAATGGCAAGCCCTTATGTAAGGCAGCTTCTCCCTCGCAGTGACTGAATTATGCCAGTGTGCGCGTTGCACGTGTGCTGCTCCGGGCAGCTCAGTGCCTGAAGGACTGTTTTATTTTGGGTTGTTACTTGAGCCGCAGATGGTCCTATCGCCATGCGAACGAGAAATCTTTTTGTTTGTTTGCTTTGGTTTAGCACTGTAGGACAAGAAGAGAATACCAGCTCAGCCTGTGGTGGAATTTTGGCTGTGAGATGTTATCACCATTAACTTTAAAAGTCCAAATCAGTGTTTTCTTTCTTATCCTTCCATCATTAGTCGCTGAAATTCTAGTCAAAGTGTTGAAACAACAAAACTGTCATCAGGTTTCCACAACTTCCTGTGCTACCTGTTTTAGCTCCAAAGTGCTAGTATTTTGGGGGATGTGTCCTATCATATGTTGACAACGTCTCTCTCTGCAGACTACCAGCTGCAAGTTATACAGATACAATTAAAAAAAAAAAAACCAAACCCCAAAATCCGTGGCTCTTCTTTAAATATGAATAATTCAACTATTCCACGTAGGACACTGGAAAAAATTTTTGCTTTTTAAACCTTTGTTTCATAATAAAATCTTCTCTCAAAATATGGATATTCTAAGCATAAAGCGGGCACTGTTCCATAGGATTACAGGGCAGTGCTGAACTGTAATGTACAAATCTTGATTAAATAGCAATCTAGACGCTGTTCTGATAAAATCTGAATGTGCTTCTGAAATGCATTTTATCTCGTCCATATTTTTGTTAGAAGTACAGTCAACACACTCATGGAATGTCACTTGATAATTTGTTTCATTATGTTTGTTTTGTCTGTAATGTGAGTACTTGGTGAGGAAGGATTTGAAAGTAAAATATTTTCTTTACTGCCCATTACGGCAGAATTTTACTGAGCTGCCTTTTTTGGAGAAGAGGTGCCTATTATGGTTTTTATTGTACGCATCAACTTTTGCACTTTTTAGTGCTTTAAAGATTACATTATCTGTGAGAACAACAATTGAAATACGGTGTTCTAAAACGGCACTTCAGCAGG
>NW_010388909.1:102428-104874 GCF_000710305.1 Buceros rhinoceros silvestris | reverse complement strand
CAGGATGCCAGCGTTTCCTTGGGGATGGGAGGGAGCAAGGAGAGTAGAGGGGAGCTGCCTCCTTGCTGGTCATTTCTTTTGTGTTTTTACCAGTACTTAGGAGTTTACTTCTGAGCCTCTCTGACGGCTCTCCAATCATTTTTTCCATGTCTTGGGAAAATAATCAGATTAGAAGAACAAGAAAAAGACGTGTTTTTGTGGGAAAACTGTGCAGTGTTTCATAATGTCTGTCTTGTTCATGTTCAAGCCGTATCTGGAGATGCTGTATTCCCCCTCTTTGTAAGACTGAGGCAGACTGAACCTGTAGCTTTTGGTCTCGTGAGTCCCTGTTGATGTCTGCAGTCCTGGTGTTTGCAAGGAGATAGCTTCCAAAAATTTATGGGGGTAGGAGAGACCCAGGCTGTGTGTGATGTGTGACTGATGTTAGTAAAACTGATAATTCTGGCTCTATTCACATTTATGTATAGTGAATATAACTGGATCTTATAAAGACAACCACATTTGATGGAGAAGTTCTAGAAAACTGGCAGCTGAGGAAAGAAGACAAACAAAAATAACTGTCCCTTTTGAGAAAGTAAAATCTGTTTTAGCTGGCTGACTCATCAGTCCGTGCAAACACTGGCCAGCGATCAGCCTTTTGCCCAGCAAGTAAAAAAGGGCTGCAGGAGAGTACTGCAAGTGTTTTGTGGCAAAAACAGTCAGAAAAAAAAAAAAAAGGCAGCTGGGAACATGAGAGTGGCAGCTGCTTGGCTGCCTGACAGAAGTGGCATAAATACACTCCATCCATCCACGCTGCTGCTCAGCCTAAGGTTTGTCTTGACTGAATCTAAGAGGGGGGTGGTCCATGCGTGGCATGATGGGCTTGCATGCAAGGGACTGAAGTTGTATCCTTCTTCAGGAGGGCCGTCTCACCATGGGGTAGGACCATACCTGCTTGAAGATGGGCACAGGCAAATCCAGGAGGCTAACCGTGTTAACCATGAGGAGTTAGCATCTCGCAGTCATGGCAGGATTAGGTCGGAGTGACCGTATCCATCTATTGATCAATTCCAGTCCACTGATGGCAGTGCCCTTAATCAAATCTCATTGCTTGTGATGCTGTATTTTCCTTGAAATGAATTTAAATCTTAATGTTTATTCTGTTAGTGAAATTCCCTGCTCTAGCTTCGCTATTTCCACTGCCAGTCAGTTTCTCTGATAGCGTAGCTAAAGCCGCGTGAGTCTTTGCGAGGTTGAGAGCTCCTGCAATTCATCTTCAATAAAAACTAGTTCAGACTGGCCAAATGATTTGTGAATGTTCCTAGTTATTAGTTTTACCATCGAGGTAACAAGGTACGGAAGCGCTGGAATCATTGCTCTGCAGAGGAAGCATTGCCCCACATTTGTAAGTGGAATAAATTAAATTCCTTTACAAGAGCCGTGCGTGGAAGATAGTCAGTACTGAAATTGCTCCGTGTGTAATTTTTTTGGGGGGTTATATGCTTTTGAGTAAATCAAGACCAGTTTTTGATTGTGTGCCCAAACTGGGTAAAACTTCTCTTTCCTGTTGATGATGAAGCCTTGGGAGCTTCTTCTAAAATAGACAAGCAGAACGGAAGCCAGCAAACTAAAATCATAGAGAAGGGGAATGTGTGAGAATAAAAATACTTACATTTTTGGTACAGATGACAGACCTTGCTATAATGCTAAGGACTTTTATTCATGAATGTTGTGGTTTTGTATTTTTGCTGAAATGAATATATCAAGTTTGGGGTGAACAAAAGTCAAAGGTCCAAGTTTCTGTCACAGCTTAACTTTTGTATAACATAGAAGTATTGGCCATTTTGTGGACTACTCTCACCTTTTTGTTGGCTTCATAAAAGTGCTCACTTGATGAATTTGCACCTCTGTGGAAGTATCTGCTTTTTTAAACTGAACTGGCTGAACTACGGTAGTTATGTAAAACCATTCCGCTGTACATCTTCTTGGAAACTGTTTTAATATTTGGCTTAATATGCTTACCTGTAATTAATAAGGAGAACATGAGTGAGGAAACTGTTAAGCTAGAAGTGAGGATGATGGTGGACGTGAATGCTATCTCACCACTGCTGCCTGCTTTGGTTCTTTTCTTCAGCTCAGTAGATTAGGTTTGTTTGGTTTTTTTTTTTAATTTTTTATTATTTTTCATTATTGGAGGAAGTCCAGGTTAGATGAAGAAGGGGCAGTTCTTGAAGAGCTGGGTGATGCTGGGAAAAAGGAAGATCAAATCAGTGGTGTAACAAATAGGAATGCAGCAATTCTTGATAAAGATTCCCAGTTCCAAGCAACTGTAGGACTTTTTAATCTGGTAATGACTGAAAGATGGACTACCTGTGACCCACCAGTGGTTTTCTGCGGGATGGCAGCAAAGCAAAATGCTTGGTGGATGGGAAGCTCTGATGAAACAGAAAGGGAAATACAATGGAAC
>NW_010388909.1:87976-102299 GCF_000710305.1 Buceros rhinoceros silvestris | reverse complement strand
TTCTCTTTCCCTTCTCTCCTGCCACTCCTCCCAAAACACATATGTAAAATGGACTAACTGGCTCTTATCCCGAGTCACCATCTCCTTCATGAAAATGGTATGGTGGGATTTCCGTTAGCTGATACTTGCTAGTATACAAAATCCATCAGACCTTGTCTGGAAATGCCTTTTCCCTAGCTCAGTGGCTGTTTGGGAGATGCTTTGGGGGTTGTGGCTCTCCCAGTGTACTCTGACTCCCTAATGGACCTGCTCCTAGCATCATGTGGTTCCCTCAGATCTCCCTCTGGGATCATCTGGACTTGCATTTGTGCCCCAGGAAGTCATCCTAAAGGATCTTTCTGCTCTATCCTTCCTGATGACCATCCTTGGGTTTAGAAATGCAATTTAAAAAACCAGCCGTAAGGTAGCAAATATTTATTGTTGTTTTGAACGATCTTTTCTCCTAAAGTGCTGATAAATCCAGAAAGAGTTAGATCCAAATTGAATATACCACTTCAGTTAGGTGTGGATAATTCCATCACTGGAGAACAGAAAGACGATGGAAGAAGGCTGTGTTTTTCAAAGCAATTGTTTGTTGTAAAAGAGCTCCTCTTTCCTTGAATTCTCAGATTTTGTCACTTGGAATCTGTCAGATGTTTGACTTTTTTGGTAGTTGTTGAACAGAACAGTTAGTAAAAGACTTACGGCTTTTTGGGCAAATATTAGCAAACTCATTTTCCTAAGTGTAACACAAATAACCAACAGGAGGCTCAACCTATTCTCCCTAGCTGGTATTTCTCTGGCAGTAATGAGAACTTAAAGAGCTACTTATTTCTCCCGAATTATTCATTTTCTTCAGCTTTTATTACAGCAGGTTGAGCCCTAGTGTATTCGGCCTCTTCAGCCCTAATGCACATACTTAAAAATGAATCTCACTCTCCCTTTTCAGCTCTAAAAAAAAAAGCTGTTAATTGAAAACGGTTGCATAGGTTTTCTCTACAATCAGGAGAGGCAGGCACCTCCAGATGGTGATTCATGCTTTTCCTGAACATTGGGCTGCAATTCAGAGGTCTCTGCACGACCGTGCAAACACCCCAGCTGTGTCCGTAGGGCTAAGCTGTGCAGGGCAGGTGTGGAGATTGCGAGCACGCTGCCGCAGCTCTGTCGGGTGCTCACCAGTGCTGCCCTAAGCAGTGCTCAGGCGTTGCATGGGACAGATGTGCAGCTCGGTGACCTGCTCCCAGTAGTTCCTGTGGATGATGTCAGCCTGCTCTGAGGAGTTCAGCTGTACGTGGAGTTCAGCCAACCCTGGCGCGCTGCCTGTGCTCAGGGACAGCAAGTAGTCCTCACCCATGCGAAGCATTGGGTGCGTTCGGGGCAGCAGCACTAAGGTTAAGGCTGTTGACTGCTTGTGGGTCTTGGCAGTCACAGAAGTGGCTCCATTTAGATCTGCCATGGGTACAGTTCAGCAAGTGCTGTTTGCAGAGCAGGTCCGAGATAATTACCCAGGGCAGGGTTAGCCATCTCCTACCTCACAGTCAGAAGTGCTGGGCTTACTGGAGATGATGACAGCTCATCCCTTTGGAGACTAGCCCGCGTGCCCTGAAACACACTTGATCCCTGACAAATCTCGGAAGGGCCTATTAAAACTGCATCTTAAAATAATCTATGTGCACTCCTAGCTGCTATTGAGTTGCTCAGTTTTCTGTTGAGCTGAATATTTTTCCTGTTCGAGTCCTTCTAAGGCAAGTGAACATTTGAGCCTTTGGACCACCTGGAATTTACTGTGTTATTTGACGTCTTCACCTTCCGAGTTAAACCCTTTTTACTTTTAGAGTAGATTTAACTATTGTGAGTGAATCCGGAGTGAATATAAGAAAGCAACACCACAAGAAATTGTCCTCTGAGTTTATGAATAAGCAGTGTTCAATAGACACAAAAGTACCGTTTGAATGCTTCCTGTTGATTTCTAATTCAATGAATTGTTCAATGAATTGTTTTGCTTAGATGGAGCCCGTAGCAAAAAATGATTTTTCTGTTTATTGAAAGGGAGCAATTACAGATACATAATATATTTTAAGTTAAATTCTTACCAAGAAGTTAGGAAATCTACAAATTCTGTGGCATCTTTGTTATTATGTAATTACCTTGGTAGTAAAGGAAACATTTTCACTGAAAATAGATACACAGCGGAAAAGAGATTTTGGTTAGAATAGTATAATCTGGAGCCCTGACACCAGATTTGAGTCCCTGCTTGGATGTCTTTGACCAGGATCTCAGTGTGCTGCCAGAGTGCTAGAATCACAAATTCTTTTTCTTCTCTGTGTGTATTAATTTTTATAGAAAATCCGAAACACTTTTTAAATAAACCCTACATGCACCAAAAATAAACACTCCTTTTTTCAAGACTGCAAGTTTTCTTTTCAGGTACGCGTAGCTTTTCGTATGCAGAGCAAAACTGGCAGAAGACATCTGGTTTTCAGGAGAACGCTGTTTCGGAGTTAGTCTGGCAGGGCTTTTGCAAACACATGGATTGGTTGCTGCCACTTGAGCTGTAGAGTTTTAGCAGACGATTGGAGTGTGCTGCACTGACAAGAAAAAACCCGTGTTTTAGCCACAGCTCTGCCTGCGTGATGTGTCCCGTCTGCTGAGTGGTACTGCTTAGTCCTGCGAGGGCTCTTCAGGCGTGGACTTTTAATCTGGAAGATCCTATGTTGGCTAATGTTAAAGGACTGGACTTTGAATACACTGAAAACTGAAATGAGCATTGAGATGACTGGAAATAAATCCTTTGGTGTGTCATTTGGTTATGCTGCATGGTTTATATGCTGTTATAAAACGCACCTGGCCATGTCCAAAAGCCACGTTATTTGAGTATGAGACTTGTCTGTACGAGGAGGTCACTGGAAGGCAATGCCTGATGCTGCATAGAGCAAAGAATTCCAAAACCCACTGTGTTTTAATTTACATCAATAATGAAATTCTCTCTGAGTCAATATTCGATTAGGTCAGAATTCTTGAAACTCCTACCCCATTTCCAAGAATTGTTCCATGCACAGGCAGAAACGGTAGACCTTTCTTTTGTTCATGCTCTTCACCTTGCGTTGAAAAATGGAACGAAGCGTCAATCAGAACTCTTATTTACCCTTTCAGAGGTCTCTTTAAACTGCCTAAATAATATACAAGCACACGACTGTGTAAATATAAACAAAATAACTGATAGCCTGAAGTTTATAGCTCAAACACTCATTAGTATCTCTAAGAATTACTTTACAATCATTTAGTGAAAAAAAAGAATTGCACAAAGTTTACATGTGAAAAAAGATCCCTGTTTTTCCTCCTGAAATACAGGAATAACTGAACATGTGAGATCTCTGGAGTGTTTCCCCTGGTTTTCAAGTTATTCTGCACTTCTAGCTTTGTATTCTAGTCCATACTTCTACAAAGCTTCCAGTTTTAGACTACTCCGTGGGGTGTCCTTAGATAAAAAAAATGAAACCGTATACTCCAAATGTAGTCAATAAAGAAAGAAAAACAAACTCAGGACAGAGGTTCTTGTTACTATTTCTGTACTGCCGTTTAGTCGTGGTGTCTAAACTAGACAAAGATCAGAAAGGAGATAAATATGCAAGGTGACACAGACTTTCTCGTGAAGGTAAAGGGACGCTAGCGTGTGTTTAATGCTTGGCTGAATTGGGACCTGAAGTTACTAGCAGATGTTAGGTCTTCATCCTTGCACTTCCCTTTCCTCTGTTCTTGTACTGGAGTGAAACCTGCTGCGTTCACAAGTTGTTTCAAGTCTCTGCAGTACGGTGGGCTTTCCTCTGGATTCTGAAACTTAAAACGTAACTCAGACACAGAAACCACTTCAGGTTTATTAATACCAACGGCAAGCAAGCTTGTATGCAGCACTTCTCATCTTCTTAGTACTAATGGCTGTATTAGCTCAGCATTAAAAGGAAGACTTTCTTATTCACGAAACCACTTACCCCAGAATGTTGGAAATCTTTCTTCCTGTGGTTTCTCTGTCACGTGAATGGAGATTCTGTTTAGCTTAGATATTCTGAGAGTTCATTAACTCATGTTTGGGAAGTAAAGTGAAAAAAACAGAAATTTTATAAAATATAAAGGTTTATCTGTTCTGAACAGTGAAAACAAACAAGCAAATCTTTTTTAGGGAAGTGGTGGGTTCCCCAGCGTCAGACACTTTTAAGATTCAGCTGGACAGGGTGCTGAGTCATATTGTCTAGACCATGCTTTTGCCAAGAAAGGTTGGACCAGATGGCCCTTGAGGTCCCTTCCAACCTGGTATTCTATGATTCTGTGATTGATATGATTCTTTTTATCTGACTGATTTTATGCTTCTGTGTTAAAATTCGTTGTTAGTAAGGACGTTACCTTCAGATAGCGCATAGATTGCAGGAAGGTGAAAAGCCGTGCATTGTAATGAGGAAAGAAGGATTTCTGCTCTCTGCCCTGCCCTTCATTTTATAAGGCAAGTTCTCTGCTCTCCTTTCCTGCTCTGAATGCTATCAAATAATAGAATTGCCTAGGTTTGAACCAACTGTTTGTTCTCAAACCTGAGGGAATTAATCCCATGGAAATTTTAAATGAATATATTTTAAAGCAATGCCAGTTTATGTTACCAAGTTAAAGGTTCCTGTTGTGCCAGCTACCCATCTTTTTCCACAGGTGTCGATCGTGGTTAGTTTTATGCTATTCATTGCTTTTTTTTGTAAGGCGGATACCTTACTGCATTTCAAACATCTGCTGTGCTAAGGTGTCACAGTCTAAAATCAAATCATGATCTAAGTCTTGTCCTTGTTTCAGCAAGTTTCATACGAGTGATCCATGTGCTGTTCTGTCTGTCAAGTGTATTGTATGAGCCAAGTGAGGATGAAAAAGGGATTTTTCAACAGTGTGAAGCGTCATCGCTAACTGGCTGTATCTGGGAATTAGATAACCTCAAGTAATTTATTGTCCCTGGTGGATCTGATGCCTGGTAATGTTTCCACTCTTTGGCAAATATTGATGTAATGATATGATCTTTCCCCCCTGCTATATGACTGCCATTTTTCTTTTCTGATAGTTTTTACAAGGGAGAAATCTTTATTCTCATTTTTTATTGACAGTTTGTATCTAAGGCTTGATTCTCGTCTTAGATGCTGGTTGTCTTAAAAATGTAGGCTTACACTTTTTTCTGGCATTGTGCGCAGTATCTGTTTTTTGTAACACTACATATGATGATCAGGAATGAAGTCTTGACAAATTACCTTCCTCTTAACCATTAGAAGTCTTTGAGAGATGAAAATTCTTGTTTTTCCTAAAACCCCATCTGGCTATAAGAGTCTCTGGGTTTTAGCCTCAATTGCACGCCGTCAAATCATGAATCTTTGCAGTATCTTCATGCACTCGTAGTCAATCAGGCATCAATAAAATATAAATTAATTTCTAAAATTGCTTTCCACATCAGTGAAAACAAGGAGTCTTTAATAAACTTTCTTAGTATATGGCCTGTAACTACTATGGTGACGGAAATACTTTTTCATTTTATGACTCATGGAGTTTAACAAGCTCAGACAAAGAGATAAACAACAAAATCAGTATCAGTCTAGTTGTTTTCTTGTTTTGGTACGTGCATTCTCTCCATTGACTGTATTTTTCATTTTTCTTTTGTTTGCATCTCAGTAAGTATCTCTCAGATTCTCATCCAATACCTAAATTATTACTGTGTGTCATGTACAGCAGTTACACTTACTAAGGTTTCTGTTCCACTGGAGAGTTTACTAGTAGTCGGAATTTAAATGAAGGGGTTTATTCTCTTCTTGAGGGAGAACTGATTGGGTGAAAAAGGGAGGCATGAAATCTACTGCCAATGTCTTGTCTTGCCTGTGCTGAATACCTGTGCTGGGAGAGGAGGGCAACCCCTGGCTCCTGAACCTCTCAGAGCTTTGGGAGATGCTCAGGGGTGCTGCTGGGGCTGTGCCTTGGGCTGAGCAGTGGAACCAGGCTGGCACAGGGATTTGGTGTAGTCCTAGAGCTGCTGGGTGCTCTAGGACAGTCTGACCAGGCAGGAGGAGAGCTAATGGGGCAGCGGAAAGTGGTATGAGCCCTGGGATGAAATGTGCGAGGGCCCCAGCCCTTGGCTGATGGGGGCTGATCAGGAGTAGCTGCTGTCTGCTTCCTTTCCAGGGCACGGAAGGATACTTTTGAATCTGAAAAGTAGTCTCCCAGCCGGAAACTCATGGAGCGTGGTTATGTCATTCCCTGGCCTGCCTTTCCCAGTGCTGAACAGCTCATTGCCAGAGCAAGGTGCTGGGAGTGCCCCTTGGCCTGGTGGCTCCTCACTGCAGCTTGACGGTGCTGCAGTGGAGCTGAGACGTCTGCTGAGGAATGACCCAGCAAGCATCTGGGCCCTCTTGAAAGCAGAAGAAACTTCAAGTGCAATAGCTATAGCAATCAAATAGCAACAAGTCTCTTTTTCCTTTATTGTGGAAGGGAAGACGATGTAAAGCATTTTCATGCCATGCGTTAGCCACTTAACAGGTCAAGATCAAGAAATTAGAATGTGCAAACAGTTTGCTGTAAATTCTGACTTTTCATCCCAAGCATAGGATAGAAATGTCTCCTATTTTTATTTAGAAACCTAGATTTTAAAAAAAAGTGTTTTTAAGGACAATTTTGAGTATCTAGGTTATCAAGTGGTATCTTGTAGACTCATTTTCATCTTCCCCAGCTCTGGCAGTTCAAGGTGACACAGCAATCCTGCCTAAGGACTTCTAGTCCTTACTGTTTTTTACGCATACCAAACACTTTGCTTTAACCTGTGTCAGTGCTGGTTCCATTTGGCTGCCTCTGAAAGCTCAAGAGAAAAACAAACAAGAGGTATGAAGGAGATTAAAGATGCATCGTTGTGATATTTTTATAGGGTGGCACATTGCCTTGATAATGAACTGTGAAAAGTAGCATGTGGATGATGAATGTAGAAGACTGCATGTGTTTTTATTTGAATGTTGTGTTCATGAGCTGCATTGTTAAGATGAGCTCTGTAGTGTAAAAATGCTGAAAAGACAAGTGAAATGGAAAGAAGATATTTCTAGCAATTTTTGCTGTGATCTACATCCTCTTTTGTGTATCGCCCTTTTTACAGCCAGACTCAGATCCTGGTAACGTAAGCTTTACCATAAGGTTCCTAATAAAAATCCTACTCTGTTCCTAAAGTTAAGTACTCTTCCTTCCAGCATTGTAAGGAAAAAAAAATCTATTTGTATCTCCAGCAGATCAGATTTCTTCCCAGGCATGGTTTTAGGGTGGCTCTGGCTGGGAGATCAGTCGGACTCACTGATGATGCCATACTGTGTGTTTCCTGCCCATGGAGTTCGATAGTCTGTTCTCGTACCTGGAAATAAGTGACTGGTTTGGTACGCTGCGCTGCTTGCTTATGGCTGGAAGCTGAAGGGCAAGGTAAAATGCCGTGAGTTCCCTTTCATTTCTTGTAGGTGCAGACATGCACACAGCTCGAGAAAGGTGTTTTGAGCTTGACTGGAACCAAAATCAGCTAAGCAAAGTTTTTTCAAAATTATTAATTTTGCATTTACCTGGCTGAGGTATTCATGAGAAGTGAAGTCAGTGGTTTCGGGAGGGGCCTGCCTTTTGTTCCCTTACCCCAGCTGCAGCAATCCTGAAATACCTGCCCAGCCACAGGGGCCCAGGGAACTCACAGCTGGCTCGTCACTGGGGTTATACCAGCTCCCTGGTGTTTTGCTTTGGGAACAAAATAGGTTGTTTGAAGGTAAGCAGCCCAGGAAGGATTGCTTGAAGAATCATGATTGGCTTCTGCTTGCCTCCACCTGTAACTGCAAGGTCCCTTCTCTCACCTTCCTTATCATACCACCTGGACATCTCAGACCTCCTGCGTTGCAGCTGACCCCGTCTGCCGGGCTGACTATGAGAGAGGGCAAGCCTTCCTTCTGGTGGAGTGTTCAAGCAAGTGATGCCTGATCACTGGTGATACATACCGTACCACAAATGTATGTGTGGAAAGAGCTCAGCGGTTTGTTTAAAGCAAGCTGACTTGGGATCAGTCTGTCATGTACAGTAATGCTGGTATACAACAGCCCAGGCAGGATAGACCTCAGTGTGTCTTCTGTCTGGATTCTGGGCTTAATTGCCATTTTTGCTCTCTCACACAATATTTCCAGAGGAGCAATGTGATGTGGGACATCAGTATTAGCTGGTGAATTTTGCCCTTGTGTAATTCTAGTACTTTGATTTGCATTCCTTCTTACCTTGCCCTGTTTATTGAAAACTGTGATGGTAATGTGGTAGTTCAATGTCTTGAGATGGTTTTAAAGTAGATAAACAAACCATTGTGCCTCTGAGATTGCATAATTTCATGGATTTGTCTTACCTCTGGTGATTGGCATGTAATATTTATTGTATCATTTATGATGTATGTAAACTTTGCGGGTTGAATGTTGTGTCAAAATGACGTGAGCACTTGGGTAAACATCTCCTTGAATCACCATCATTTTGGCGTGCTCAGGGGCAAAGGTACTTCTGTGGAGTGTGTTAAACATCACAAAGCGTGTTGTTGTTTAGAGTCTTGTGATTAGGGCTTTGATCTAATTCTCTCCGATGTAGCAAATGTTTGCTGTAGGCTAACACTGTTACAAGGACTAAGGGTTCATCTTTCTTTGCCCGGCAATAATGTATTTTCTATTATGTCAGTAGAATTTGTTCATTTTCAAGTAGCGTGCAGTGACCCTTTGGAGAATGTTTCTTTTCTAGGTGGTTTCACGGTGACTGTACCCCAAAATGTCTAGATGTCTCTCAATAGCAAAAATTGCTTTGTTATTGGATGTATTATTTATTAACAATATCTTGTCTTTTTCTAGTCGCATTTTACAAAATATGCCACAAGCATCTCATGTGATTTTTATAAGGAAAATCTTATTTATAATAATTGTGCAAGTGGGCAGAAACAAATCTCGATTTTATAGTAGTCCATGCCTTTTTTCATAGCTGCAGAGTCTGAAGAAGCATGATCAGAAGAAGGTACAGGCTCATTGTTTTGTTTGATTTTGATGGAATTTTTCAAAGGTAACTATTATGTTATTTACAACTTGGATTTAATTACCTTGACAAATAAATATCTCCATTTTAAGAAATGAAAACAGTATTTGTGGGGCTTCTTTTTCTTCTCTTTCCCCCATTCTCTAACTCAGTATGTCCAAATGATCAAGGTCATTTCCTCTTCTTTATATTGTCTCTTTAGTCTATTGTCATGTCAAGATTTACATCCATTTACATCTGATCTTTCTTATTCTGCTCACTCAGTTCCTTTTCTTTCTAGGTTAGCCAGTGCGACAAATTTATCTATAGCGTTAGTCGGAGAATTAACCTGGGATTGAACCGGTACGTTTTTGCCTTCCCAGAACAACCCTGAAACTCTGCTGCGGGTGCACATAGGAATCCCAAGAAGATACAGGCATTTTGTCTAAGAGGTTCCCATTCTGCACTCAAATCAATGTAACTGAATTCCGCTTTCTTGGACTCAGTGTTCCAGTGCTCAGACTAATACCCACACCAGAGGCCTTGAGTGTATTTTCTAAAGCACATGATGATTCTGAACATCTATCATCTGATCAACCTAGCTTAGATGTATTTAGATTTTCAAGCTAGAATTTCCAAGTGCAGATTTACTGTGCACAACCCTCTTCCAGATAGTTGGGAGTTTGACACTGAGTTACTTCTGAGCTTATGAAAACATCCTCTCTCACTTTAAACCTCCCTATGCCCCTCTAAAACCAGCAGAAGATACAGGATGAAGTGGTCCTGGCCATTCCAGGGACAGTTGGAGTGGGGTTCCTCAGCCTGGTGTATCCAACAAGCAAGCATCTCTGTCGATCTTTATTTTACTGCAAGAATTATCCATAACAAAGATGGTCTTTGCTAAGTGAAGAGGAGAAGAGAGAAACTCCCTTTCCTTTAGCCACAATTGGAAATTCTCTTGGTATCTCACTTCACTCTCCTACTCAGATTTCTAGCCCACTGTCGTATACCCGTGTTGGACAGCCTGGTGAGGATGTTCCTTAAGCACTTCAGCTTCTGAATACCTGTTCCCTTTACGTGCTTTACCAGTTCACCTCCTCATGGCATTTTAGCAGAAGTGTTACACATCTATTGCTTGATCTGGATGTCTGGTAGATAATACACTCCCAAATGAAAAGTTCTCAATGCGAGCTGCAGTGTAAGTATTCTGGCGTTAATGAGTATGTTTTAACGGAGATGTTCCCTTCTGGTGCAATCGTGCCCAACTGTTCCGATTTATGAAGTTGTTATATCAGGCTTTTGCACCAGGGCCGATCAGTTGCCTGTGGCATGTTTGCTTAAGCCTGTTCAGCAACACCGAGACTTTGCCTCCATCAGGTAGCAGATGATGTACAGCATGTGCTGTCGCTCTAACGACCAAAAGTTGTTTATGTGTAACTTGAGTAACAACTTCAAGTAGAGGTTTTCAGAAGACATGTAAGACTGGGGAGAAAAGAGTTCACTTGTAATTTCTGCTACAGATTGCCACTTATCCCCTCAAACTGATTAATCACTTTGTGTCACATTGCTGCTGTCAACAAGGACTAATTCCTCCCAGTCTCAGAGCTGTTAAGGTAAAATATTTTAAAAGTATTTTGAAAAACGCTAGCAGAGAGAATTGGGAGTCTTGAAAATGAGCTGCCCTGCCTGTAGAAGTTCATCCAGTTGAATGCTACTCGCAGTTCCCTGTAATGTTTTGCTTTGCCGTAGTTGGTTAGAGAATATTTTAAGTGTACCACAATGAGAGGTTGACTGTACCACGAGAGGTTACATTATGTCCATCTTGATTAAATACTTCATAAAGTGTCTTCTGGTATTGCCCGTTCAGTGTGGTAATTAACTGTAGTGCAGTTTTTTCTCCATCTGTCAAGCCAATGACCTTGAATTTTCTCTCCTCCGGACTAAGACTCCCTAGCCTATTTAGTTATTGTTTTTAATTAAAGACGTGTAGCATCTGTGATTATCTCTGTTCTCATCCCTACAGCCTTTCTGGTCCTACTTCCTTCTTTTTGAGATAGAAGGCTTGGAATCCTATGGATATTACATTACAAGGTTTCTTTCAACTATTTTTAGTGGTTGTCAATTCAGACCTTACTCATCTCAAGCTTTTAGCCGCTTCCCTGACAACCTCAAGATCTGCAAGTCTGGTGGGGTTAGCAACTGAAACTAAAATTCAGAATTAGAAATTTTTTTCTTTGATTTTCCCTAATGCAAATGTTCTGCTTAATTTCTGCATGAATCCTGGGGCTTGGTAAGAAGGTTTAAGCTACCTAAAGCAGACTTCTGACAAAAGAGAGATTTAAATGGACACAATTACTTTCTCTGACAAGATCTGTATGGGCTTCTTTTCTAAAGCAGAAAAAGAAATTTCATTACCTTGAAAGATAACGTGAGATGGAATAATTTGCTCTGGCCCCTAATGTAAGACTGTAATGTGTTTTAGTCCCTGTTGACCCAATTTGATCCAGTTCTCAAAAAGATCACTGCAGTATTTTCAATGTATTGATCTGTCAGTTCACCCACTTTGTACTTTTCCTTTATTATGTACTCACAAACGATCAAAACCCTGGAGTTTTCTTATTCAGTACCAGCAATGTAGACAACTTACAAAATGGTTAACAAATAGTCAAGCACAATGTATATACTGCCAAAAAAAAAAAAAAAAATTCAGTACTGCAAAAAAAGATTTCAGATAATTTTCAGGTGAGATATATGCATAGATTTGTAGAAACTTTGCTTTGTATTCACTATTTAGAATTAAAACTGGTGATACTTACAGATGTACCCATTGAAATTAATCCATATCCGTATTATTATACAAAAATAGTTCATAAAACCTATTTTCCCAAGAAAGGGAACACTCTTTACTGTGTTATGCAGGCTTACTACAAGAGAAACATGATAGCTGCTGAGGAATAGCTGTTCAGAATCCCTGTTTTAGAAATTATCTGTCATGATACTAAAAATAAAATACAACTGTGTATGCCAAATCATCATCAGACTCTGTGTGTGGTGCTTAAATTTAAAGGAAGTATTCTAATTTAAAACGAAGTACTTGAAAATCAAGTAAGTGTAGCATTTTCCTGTAAGGAGATGAGACTGAAAATATGCATGGGGGAGACAAGGCGAAGTTCGAAATAGTTCTACCACTGTCTCTTTTACAATCCTGTGCCGTAACTGAGCGTTTTATCTCGGGCTTTTCAGAGGCCCTTTTAGAATCTAGCTCTCTCAAAAATTGTTTTATTCAAGTTACTATAAACAAGATTTAATTAGAAGTCTTCAGTAGTTTAAACATGTATTGTTGGGAAAAGCGATTTAAAAGATCTGATAACCCACCGATGGTAGATGGGGCACTTTTGCCGTTCAGTGGCACTTGCTCTCCTCACCCTCGCCATCTCCAAATCTACCATTCCTTGCCATTGCGAACACTCGCTGGCTTCTCGATGAGAGAAACCGCCTTTGGAGACATAGCGGACATGTCTGGGGACAGGGAAAAACATGACAACGAAAGGAAATAATGAGTGACAGCGGTATGGCCTTAGGTTCATTGAGTGACGTGGCACTTTCGGTTTGGATTGCATGTGGCCTGTCAAATCTGGTTTAGCTCTTGGAATTATTAACTGTCTGGATGAATAATTGTTAGCAGTATCAGCCATTCAGCAAAGTTCAAGGCTGGTAGAAAAAGACAGGCGCAAAGTTTTTCATGTGGGACAGACTCCAGCAGGCTAGAGGACAGTCTTTGTAGCAAGAGGTCCTGGGCTCTGGGGGACAGCCAGTTGAGCATCCAGTCAGCAGCATGTGCTTGCAACCACCAGCAGCGTAGCCAGGAGTTTGAGGGAGGGGATGTTTCCCCTGCGAGGGAATTGTGAGTACTACATCTGATGCTGGATGCCCTGCTGCGGCAGAGATGCTGAAAAATTAGAGTGACTGCAGAGAAAGGTTGTATGGCCATGGGGTGGGAGCACAACGTACCCCAAGAGAAAGGCAGCAGCCTCCCTTTGTTCAGCTGGAAAAAAAGAAGTCTGCAGGGCCAGCTTATGGTGCTCTTCAGCCTCTGCTGGGAAGAGTGAGAAACGGCAGAGCTGAGCTCCTCTCAGAAGTAAACAGTGAAAAACTGAGATGCAACAGTCACAGGCTGCAGAAAGGGAACCTCCTGTTAGGTATCTAAGAAAAAAATTTTGCTGTGATGGTTGTTGGACCAGGCACGCAGGCATGCTGTGGGGTCTCCAGCCTTGGAGATCTCCATCCAGACTGAGACTGGGCAAGGCCCGAGCAACCTGCCTAAACCTAGGAGTTAGGTCTGATCTCCAGACATCCCTTCCAACCTGAATTATGCTGTGAGCAGTAGGGATGGCAATAATAATGCTGTGTGACAATGTGGCTCCAAGAGGGTCAGCCCTAAAACTTGTCTGGACGTAGGAGAGTACTGCAAGATGTGAAGCTCTGTTCCCTTACGCCTGTGATATTGAACTGCCAAACGAAGGACTTGCATTTCCTTTTCTATGAACCGCAGGAGACTAGAGTAATTACATCATACCAGTAGCTTTATACGAGAGGGCAGAAAGTCTTCCTAAATCTCTTATCCATTCCAGGTGGACTCATGTAAGGGCACGTCTTTTGATACCGTTGGCCCACCTACTTGGAAACAAATGACCGAATGCTATTTCTTTAGTGGCATTGTTCAACAGCCTAAGGGACCTCACTGTTGCCTTTTTGCAAGTCTGAATTTTCTTTTGCCCAAGCCCGACATGCAGAAGGACAACCAGGCAGTGTACAGTGTGTATCTCCTCTGTGGGCAGCAAACGGTACAGACTGGCAGGACAGTGCCAGGGTGGCTGAGATGGAGGGGGATGGAGCATCTTCCTCCAGGTTCCTGTGGGGTTGGAACCCTGGTGTGTGAGGGCTGGTTTTTTCCTTTGCCTTCCAGATCCCTTCCTGCTCCCATATCCTTTGACCAGCCCCATTCAGTCGTTTCATCTTTCCCAGCTTTTTGAGTACACCACATTTTGCATTTTTTCCCTCCATTTCATCTCCCACCTCTTGCTTCCTCCTACTTCTTTCCAGTCTCCAACCCTCTATGTCCTTTGTGAGCCCTGCCTTTTGCAGTGTTCCCTGCCCACTCACCCCATTCTGGTCACAGGCTTCACGTCCTCTCAGCTCGCCACTTGTTCCGCCCCGAGCCCTACAGGCATTGCTAAAACCGCCACCCTGCGTTAAAGGTATTTGACAGACTGAGGCAGATGCTGTAGGG
>NW_010388909.1:79362-87917 GCF_000710305.1 Buceros rhinoceros silvestris | reverse complement strand
ACAGGCTGGGGCAGATGCGGTAGGGAAAAATGCCACCAGAGTAGCCTGGGGGGAGCAAATACTTTTTCTTCAGTGCATATTTTGATGGTATGAACTCTAGAAGGCTCTGGGCAACTGCACTGAATAAAACGGAAGTGAATAACTGTTTATTCAGTGTACAAAGAGGAGATTGCTGTTTGGAAAAAAAATAAAAGAAGTGTGTAACTCACAGTGCCGGCGCAGAAGGGAAGCAGCAGGAGCTGGGCAAATGTAATTCTTGTATCTTCTGAAGTGCTTGGCCTCATGATTTACTGGGCTTTGAATGTAGTTCTTTGGATATAATTTTATGTATATTTCCTCAGGCATTTATTACCCACCTGTACCCAAATCTGAGAGTTAATGTCAAAGCTTAGCGGCATTTTGTCAGGTGTGCTCTGCTCCGACACAGTCTATCCTCAGGTCTCCAGACAGAAACACAGGAGTGAGAGAAAGTGAACTGGAGCAGACAGCCACAAGTATGAGAAGGGGCTAAGGAAGCGAAGGCAAATAAAACTAATTTTGATCCTCATACTGCACTGTGAGTTCACCCAGGTTTGAAACAGCCTCGTCTGCTCACCAGATCCTGCTGTGACCACTGAGATTGTCCAGCCGGAGTCAGTGAGGGGAAATGGGCATCTCTTAAGCCTAAATCAGGTGAGTTATGCCCTTGAAGTGAAATTCTGTAAAATTTTTCTCCTCCCTTAGGTTTAGCCTAATAATGTTACAACTTCCTCTAGAATCTTTAGGTGAAACCACAATACAAGTAATATTGTGTAATAATACAAATATAACATAATCGTAGTATTATATAACATAATGGATGATCTTCTCCCTTTAATTGTCTTCCTTTCACACTTGTACTGCTTCTTAAAGCAGTTTTTACCCATTTTAAAGTACAGAAATAATTTTCAGCATTATACAGGATAGTGCATCAAAATCAGCATTTGGAGTTCTCTCATTACGCACACAGGCCTTATCTTGTAAAACTTGATTGATATTCATATGATTGAAAATGAGTGCTCATCCAATGAAAAGCAGCACTGGCATTGCCAAAAATTGCCGAAATTGAATATGACATCTTGGGAGGCAATCTGCTCCCGTCTCCCTCCAAATAAAATAGAACTTAGTCACCAAAAGAAACCCAGAAGAAATATATTGTCTATTTCGGAATGTATTGCTCTCTATTTTATCCTTGAACAATGGCTGGCACTGTATGTCCTGAGCTGAGAACACGTGAGTTCAACATCTTCACAGGCACTTGATAGTTTGGGCGCCTCTTTACAGCACGTAACTGGGACCAACCGCACTCCAGCTGATTTTTGCTGTTTTGTGTCTCCCCAGCGATTGCTATTAATAGCAATGAAATACCTGGAAGAGTTAGCGGTCATGAAGTGTGACTGCTAGCTGTTGTGAAGCCGTGCCCCGTGTAGAATTAGTGGATAGCCAACCCTGTGTTGAACTGACTTTGATTTGAAGTTGTGTTGTTGATCGCAGTCGCTGTAGTAGGTTATTTTGAAGCTATCAAGCTTTGAGTTAGAAAGTCATATGAGTGTGCTGCCTCTATTTGTCTTGTCAGCGCATTGCACTTCTCGGGGCGTCTGGAGATTTCTCATGGAGCCACCCCCCCCTCCCACCTCCCCCCCAAAAGTCCATGGCTGTCGCTGTGAGAGCACAGGAGGCTGCAGGCATGTGAGCCCCTCCGGAGGCTGCACTTCAGAATTTGTAGTAAGGTTCACTTGGTTGGGAGTCACGCCTCGAGTTCATCTTCTTGATTTGAGTTTTGGTGACTTTCTAAGATAGTATCTTTTCTAACATCATTCTGCCACTCTAGGGACTCCCCCACCGAGGATAACAAACTCTCTTGCTTTTCCCAAGGCAAGAGTCATGTATCACACTATGAAACGCTTCAGCGTAGGGAAGCTCTCAGATGGCACGTTAGGATCTTTGTGACTGAAGACGAATGGATGTCTAAAGCAGTCCCTTTATCTGTGTTCTCTCTATTAGAGATGCTCCTCTAAGCACCCAAGGCCTAGCCTATTGAGAACTTTTGTTTTCATGGATGTGCCCGACAGTGTCTTTTGGAAGCTGAGCCCTGGGACGTTGGGTGTGTGTAGGCTGACACTGGGTCCTGCGCATGCCAAAGGAGTTGGTAAGTTTGTACTCCCCTGCCCCACAACAGCCAGTTCACACTTCACCTCTCCTGAGACAGGGCTTCCTTAGGAAACTAACAGATGTCTCCCTGTTTTCCTGCAAGCGCTAAACGGAAAGGGAACAAAACCAGGACAAGATGGACAGATTTTTGTTTCCTAGTGTCATCTTCCTTATTTTAAAAGGATGCTCCTGAACTTCTGCCTTTCTGAACACAGTGGAAACAACCTCAGCCAACAGTTCAGAAAACTCCCTGCATGTTGCTCCAGGTGGCTTTGTGTTTAAGCTGCTCTTTTTCTCCATTCCGCTCAGTAGTGTGAGAATGGGGAGAGGAGGTGGCTGCTCCTGCTGGAGGCTTGGCGTTATCCCTTGCCTCCTGCACAGAGATTCCGATGTCTTCTTCCTCACGCTTGGGCAAACCAGACATTTAGACATAGAAGTACCGATCCTTGATGGCTTTGTAGAGCTCTTCTGCGTTTGTACACCTCATTGCAAAATCTCCAAAATAATTTCCAAGAAATGCGACCATGTAAGGCATGCAAGAAACGGCACATGAGGCGTGCAGTAAAAGGTCATCAAAGAGAAAAGCAATACAGTTTCTGATTTACCACTGCCCTATGTCTATGCCACACTTTCCATTGCTCCACTTTGTCCTAGCCCTCTGTAACTTTGAATATTGGTGAATATGTCCCCCAGGGACATAAGTCACGTACACCAGCGTACTGTGCAGTGGGGAAAGAAAGAGGAGTACAGAAAACCAATACCGTTCGAAGGGTGATTTTTCAGATGATGCCAGTGTCACATTTCTGACAGATATTGGTATCCATCCATAATCCAGATGGGTGTTATCTATTACATAAGCCTGTTATGAAACTTGGTGTTTATAAAAATATGTACAATTCTGAGTTCACGGATTCCCCTGGGTTTAATTCTACAAACCCTGCTAGCACCAGGCAGAGCTCAGAACAGATGTCTTTAGAGAGTGGAAACAAATATTATGCAACATTTTTCACAAATGCCTGGCACAGGCTGGTCATCTCCAGTATTTACTGACCGCAACACAAACCCATTGAACAGTGTGGGACAGCTGATCTAAACCACTCTATGCAAAGTGGCAGAAGGAAGCCTTGTAAGTAAAAATTGTTATTATTTGGTATCACAAGTGATGTCTGTGAACTGGTATGTGTCCTCTGCTAGGACATCCCTAGAGAGGTGTATCTGACGGAGATGTCGCAGGCATCCTTGCTGACACAGCTGCACTGTTCCCCGGTGCCCAGCTGCTCTAGGAACCATGTCAAAATCCAGGGGGTGCTTTACAGATCCCGTTGGTGTGCCCCTCAGTGCTGCAGTACAAGACACAGCAATAAGCTAATACAGAAAGGGTATTAAAATTCCCTTCATGAGTAGGACGTCTTTGTTCTTAACCAGGGAAGAGCGCTGTCAACTGTACAGAGAAAAGAGAGGGTATATTCAAGCTCTGAGCTTTGCTCACCGTGCAGTTGTGCAAATGCTTTTCCACAGCCCCGGGGAGCGATGAAGGTCAAGGGCGTGGTGGGACCAGTGGCACTATGCAGGGTGTGCGTGCAGTTGTGCAAATGCTTTTCCACAGCCCTGGGGAGCGATGAAGGTCAAGGGCATGGTGGGACCAGTGGCACTATGCAGGGTGTAGTAGGACCAAGATGTGCAGAGCACAGCATGACACAACGCTTGCAGTATGAAGCCCAGAAGTATCAATGCAAGTGGCTTTAATAGCAGGTGGTGTGCACAGGAATTACAGCGCTGCCTTTACCAAGCCAGAGACCTTTCTTGGCCCTTCTCCCTATTTGAAGGCCAGTGCTCGTAGCGTTTCAAGCAGATAAACATAAGGATAGTTTGGGAAGCATCTTTGAGTAACACCCAGCAGTCTTAATGCGCGTTTTTGAGTCCGGCCGTGTTGAACCAGTAATATTTTTTTACTTCATTAGCCTTCAAAAGACTGAACTCTCTTTTGTGTCTGCTATTGGAGGTGTTATTGACTCTCACTGGTGCTACTGCTATTGCTCCAGCGATGAGACTGCAGATCTGTAAGGGCTGGAAAGGGTCAAGGAGAAGGGAATTCCATGGGTGATGGGATTTCCTGTCCACGGGAGTGTCCTGTGTATGCCCATGGAAATCATATATGTCATAATACACTTGAAAAACTTCAGTGGGCAGGGATACAGGCTGGGCATCAGAAAAGAAGCAGAGGAGATCTCTTCCTTTTCTCCTGTGTACCTCAAGGAAAGCCTCATAATTTTCATCTCCATCCATCTGAGAAAGCTACAAAGCCCTTGGGTAAAAGGCTATTGTCTGATCATACTGCAGACTCCAAGAAGCAGTTCATAGTCTCTGGTGTCAACAGGACAATGTCTGGATGTTAATGAAGATGAAGTTTATGGAGGGTGTTAAATAAGCAATCATCTCCAGCATTAAATTGGTGGTGGAATAGATTTGATTGATTAGTGGGTGAAGTTTGGGAAGGTATCTACACTGCAGAGAGTTGAGTTGGAGGGGATGTAAATAAAAAGTTCTGCAAGTCCGGTAACTAAAGCTGGTGGACTTTGTTGCAACTAGCTAATTTTCTGGCTTAAAATACTCTTTGCTTAGTTCAAGTTCAAACCAGATAATAATTTATATTTCAGCAGTTGAAATATTGAGTGATCAGCCACTGATGGCAATTGCTTGGGCTTTTTTTCTGTCCCTGACCACTCCACACAGCAAGAGCCTCGTGTTGATGCTGCATCAGCAATGCTCTGGCAGCTTGGAAACAATTCAGACAAGTTGTTTACATCTTTGTTTCTTTTCTTCTTTTTGTTTTTCTTTTTATCCTTTTTTTATCAAACTGCCCTGCTCTCTGTGTGTAAACATGCACGTGCAGTTAGCCTTGCTAACGGACTAACCCAGGAACAGCTATATTCTGCCTCAGTCTCACTTCTTGGTAGAGAAGATGGGTTTTCAAGGCTCTCATTTGGCTCCTGTCCCCCAGATGCCCTTTGTGTACATTCCCAGATGTGGCCTTGTGTTGAAAATGCCAAGTTGAGTCTAGTTAGAGCTAAAAGTTTCAGCAAACAAAGATTTTGGAAGAAACAGCTGAAATGTTCCTTACATGAAGGAATAGGTGGACCTCTTTTTGCAGTTGGCCTACAAAGCAGGTCTCTTACTATTTCACAACTTGCCAGAGCAATGTTTTCTTCCTCCCTTCTGCTTCTGATTAAGAAAGATGATTGTTGAAGTCTGTCTTAAGTTATAATGCAATCAGAAGGAAAGTGTTCATATTTTAATTGATATCCAAGGGTTTATAAGCCTTTTGCCATGCAATTAATGAACCAGAACATGAGCCAGACTTTCCTCATTTCGGATTGACTGTAAACCATACAAATCTCATGTGTAAAGGGAAAAGTTCACTGCTTTGTTAAAGAAGCTTGTGGACAGATGTTTTGGATTTAAAGAGAAGAGTAGCAGGATTTCTGGAAAAATTACACAGGATTAATAAAAATGTATGCTGAGTTCAAGCTCAGTTCACCAAGAATCTGAAGGCAAAAGAGTTAGAAATCTTCTTTCAGTTTGATTTGAAAAGAGCAGAAATTAAACTGCCCAGAAATACATATTGAAAAATCTTGCTAGTAATTTACATTTGTGTTAAAATCGTTGGGAATTACCAACATCCCTGTAAGCCTTTAATATTGCTGTCAGGCTGTGATTATTTTTTGTAAAGGGTTAGTACACATTTACCCATTCAAAGACAGACTTCCAGAGGAAGATTAAACTGTACTCAAGTGTTACCTGGGCAGTGTCGGAGGAGGCACATATGACATAGAAATCATTAGCAGAGTTTAGAGTTGAAAGTTATTGATACTCTCTTGACATGCCCTTTTTCAGATGTGAGAATCTGAATGCTAAATAATTTTTGTTACGACAGGAAGATTAAGGTATGGATTTTCAAGAGGATCCAGGGTGGTTTAGCTAAATTCTGGGCAGTTTCCAAATTCAGCCTGGGGCATTTCTGGGACCTGGTTTTCAGCAACTGTCTGCTTTACTCTTTCTAAGAACAGTGCTGCCCTTGGACAGGCTCTTCCACCTAAACTTGAAAAATTTGATCTTTTCAAAATCACTAAAAATACAGCTGGCTGTGGGGATGATTTTTTTGTTTTGTTTTCCTGAAAGAAGTAGGTACCCCTTACAGAGCTCTCCTACCATTCTGCAGAAGCTTGGTGTGTTAGCAAACGCAAGAGCCTAGGAGGGTGAACCCCGTGTAACTGGTTAACATAACCTTTGTCCACAGCTGTTGACATCTGAATACTGGGAGGGAGTTTGTACAACACCTGGAGGGCCAGGCAAAAGACTTGTTGCCTAAACACTTGCAAGGCTCTTTGGCGTCTGAATAACTATGTGATTGTAGCAGTAACTGTCAGAGTGAGGGCATTCATTTCAGTAGGGGGAGATGGGTCTAAACGCAGTGTAACAGAGCAGCTCCTGGAGTTTTGGGGTGTCCTCAGCTAATTCCCATGCTGGAGAAATGAGGATGAGTTACGACTCACTATTTGTCATTGCCGAAGACTTTACGGCTGCATCTCTGCTAGTGAACTCGGTGCTGCCTGGGCTGGCCCCCAGGCACAGGAGCGCAATCACTTACACCAGCAGGCTGTCAGCATGATGCTGTGCCTCTGCCAGCCGGGGGCGTCCCAGATGTTTGCCAGGCACGGTTTAGGAATGAGGACAATCCAGGGACCATTCCCCAAAGAGCTTTTTATTCCAGTCTCTTGTTTTGGATGGGAGTTTATTAATTATCCATGCAGGCTAGACTGGCACAGGGCCCAAGGAAGTTACTGGACATAATTTACAGGTGTAGGTGTAGTCTCTGGGTCCGTCTGTTGAAAAAAGGTTTTGGAAACGGATAATGCCTTTCGTTTATGCTTTGCAAATGTGAAGAAAATGTAGACAAAAGTGACCCAAAAGCCTCTGGAAATTTCTCCAACTCTTCTGGAGCCTGTTTTGGGAACTGGGTTGTTTATAACATGGGGCCTGCCATAGGAGGAAAGATTGGTAGACTGATTGGGGTTTTCTTTAAATTTCCAAGCCTGACTTTTGAAATCCTCATGACATGGTATGGAGCGCCACAATATCAGCCATGAGAGCTGACTCAGTATTTGCACAGGCTCTGAAGCGCAGGGTTCCCATGGCTTATGGACTTTCTATTTATGGACCTAAGACACGCTGGGATTTTGAGAGCAGATTAGGCTGTGCAGTCATCTAATTGGACACAGTATGTAGCTGTCAAATTAAAGCCCCGTTGCTGCTATGGTTTATGGTATACATTGGCAGGTATCTCGATAGCAGTATTGGAGCTGACAAAATGCAGACAGGTTATATAGACCCAGCCCCTTCTCCTGCTGGCAGACCAGCCCCAGCCCCTTCTACAGCCGGCAGCCCAGCCCCAGCCCATTTTTCTGCCAGCAGACAAGCCCCAGCCCCTTCCATAGCCAGGACAAGGGGAGTTAGAGACAAGGTACCAAGATCCACTGGTGCAGGCAGAAGCACTTCCTGCACTCCTCTCTCAGATAGATGTTTGGACAACAAGATGGGGCATGAAGCACAACACTCTATTCACCTAGTGTGAACTGGTTCAGTGCAGAGTTTATCCACATCCCCCTGCCTTACCTGGTGTCAGTGAAAAACATATTTTATCAGCTTTTGAATTTCCTGCTCCACTCTGCCAAGGGCTTCCGGGGCAGAGCATAGGACATAAAGCAATTTGCAAAATGCACATTAGTTACTGACTCCAGTGTGTAAACGAGTCATTGAAAAAGGGACTGTCATAAGAGAGAAGCTCTTTCTGCAGCAGTTAAGATGACCTCTGCAGAGCGATTAGATATGCAAGGTCTGCATAGGCATTCATCTAGCGCGTCCTGACAGATGAAGGTAGTTTCTTGCAGCGTGGAGTTGTTACTACAGTAGTCTATTTTGATGTAGTGGGGATATTGTGGGTTTCCTAGAGCAGTCGTGCTGTTCACACTCACAGTAGCAGGCAGGAAGCAGCTCCTACAATCCATGTATTTGCAGACACAGAAATTACAGTTAGATGCTCTGAGAAAGGGCGTGGGTAAGAGCCTAAGAGGAAAAACACCACCAGTAAATTCTGTTCTATCTAGTACACACGTGTGTACTAAACTAAGGGGAGGAAGAGAAATTTATGAAGTAAGAGCAATGCATGAGCATGATATCTTGATCTGGAGTACATCATGTTTTTTGACTAATTAGTGGCATTAATTTTTTAATGAAAACCAGATTGGAAATCTCAGGATGGTGAGCCATAGGCAAATATTCGAAGGTATCCTAGCTGGAGCAAAGCAATAAAGCAGGGAACACCTCCC
>NW_010388909.1:64476-79244 GCF_000710305.1 Buceros rhinoceros silvestris | reverse complement strand
CCCCCCCCCCCCCTGCCCCCCCCCCCCCCCAACCCCCCTTAGCGTTTTCCCACTTCCCCCTCTATGGCCAGCTGAGATCTCAGATTGAGCTTTGAGCTTTGAGTTTTGGTCGGTATCTGAAGCTTGGGTCTGGCTCAAAGGGAGAGATACACTTGTGGTGGAGATTGTTTCCTGGTGACTGGCTTGGAAATGTCAAGCTTCTGTTGAAAAAAACCGCGTACATCTCAGTGCCTTTGAAATGCTTTTTGCAAAGCATGGTTAAACGTGTAGCAGAATGTTCTATTCTCATGAGGAGTCAGCGGAAAATTAGTGGAAGTGATTTCTTTCTTACTTGATTTTAACTAACTTCGAAGGAAGTGAAGGAGAAACTGAAAACTCCTTGCACTTGTTTTCTCTCTTAAGTCATGCCCCTGTGGAGCCAACGTGATCTATCTTTGTTATAGTCTAACACTTTGCAGTTTATTTTTTATGCAGATATTGTCTCTTTCATTTTTTGATTACTATTTTCTTCCTGCCTTTTTTATCCACTTCAGGGGTTGCTTGTATTTTGAGAAATTTTTTTCCCTCTCTTCTGTAAAAATGCCAGACCAGCAGCCTTGGAGGGCTGTTCCTAAGGCAGCAGAAAAGCTGAGGCTGTACACTGCTATGACAACTTTTGACTATCTTGGCAGGACCACAGCCAGTCCTTGGCTCTGCTGCTGAGAGTGCAAACTCTTGCTGTTGGCAGCCTCTCCCATGACATTTAACAGGGAGGACAGCTGCTTGCTGCGAAGAGTGTTGGACTCTCCAGCTGAGGTCGTAGCAGCTCTCCAGAATCCCCACCTGGCAGTGATGGCTTTTGGTTAGGACTGTTTCACGGCTGCCGCTGCGGTCGGCCTCGGTGGCTACACGCAGCTGGCCCTCTGGAGGCCCACAGGTGCACAGATGCGCAGGAGGCCACCGACGCACCAGCATCCTCCAGGTCTGCAGCAGGGACAGTAGATCCTATGGTTTCTGACACTAATAGGTTGCGTTCTGCAATGCTTCTACCACATCTGGTTTGCAGATTCATGGGTGTTTCTGATACTATACCTGTCCCGACGCAACTGGTGCAATTGTTGCTCTCACTTTGCTTTTAGATTGCTTTCTTTTTACTATTGCTGATTTTTGTTTCATTTTTCCATATTTAAGGCTTTTCAACGTTAATTACTTTTTCAGTTTTCTTTTACTTGCCTATGGATTTTTGGGGGGGTCATTCATATTTATGTTTTATGTATCCCATTCTGCATCAAGCCTCTTCTCCTGTTCCTAACATCCATTTGCAGCATGTCATGACTATTCAGCCGTGGGCAGTATTGGAATGATTTATTTTGTGATCAGAACTGCAATTTGCCTTCTTCCAGTTTCTAAATTAGCTGCCACCTTTAATAAAGTCAAATGTTTCTCAGCATAAAAATAAAATATCTCCACATCTACTCACCTCTGGGTTATCTGTAGTTCGATTTCCCTCAGCCTCTCCCCTCGCTATGGTGCTCCCAAGGAAATATTGACCTCTGATGTTGCAGGTGGGATGAGTTTTGCTGGTCTGAATCCAAACTCAGCAGTTATGCTCAGCCAGGTAATTTTCTTTCAGCTGTTTAGAGCGCAGATGTTAACTTGATGGAAACCACCTGGACATTGTTCAAAGCTGGGGAGCCCTGTTGCGCCTCTTGCCATGTGCCAGCCCCCAGCAGCCTTGCCAGAGCCCTGTTCCCATGCAGAGTGGCAGAGATCTTTGCCAGTTAGAACACAGCTTTCTGGGGAGAATTTGCCAACACCAAGATCTTTTTGCCAGTGAGAAGCACCTTATGTGGGACCGTGGCAGGAGGAGAAAGACGTGGATTGGAGCAACCTGCCAGTGCTCTGAAAGAGTCCCTAAATGCAAACGTGAGTGGTGGGGTTTCATTCTTTAAAAGGGCAATTTAGCATTGGTGCTTTCTTCCTTGGTTATGTTGGGTTAGCAGAGGTGGAGAAAACAGTAACAGAAGAGTTATTTTGGTGTAACATCAGCACAGCATAGTGAAATCAAAGCTACTCCTGGGTCCAAATAGCTTTTGATTACTGTAGGCCATTACAAGATTATTCTGCTGAGACTGCAACCGTATCTCTCTCGTAGGAGCAGTGCAACAGAATCTGCACAGCAATGACTTTCTGCAGCATTTATTCTACTCTCCCCTCTAAAAGGTGGTTCTGAATATGTGAAAGTTGCACCTGTGCAGCCTTATGAAGAAAGTGTCAGTCAGGGATCCGAGGGCTGGTTTGTTGGCATTCTGTGAACCTAGAGATGTTCAGTGCCATCCACATGTTGCACACGCATGGTAAGCATCACATCCCGGCAAAGAGGAGTTGTCCTTAGTGAAGGGGGAGGCATAGGAGAGGTCTAGATTCCACACAAAAACCGGCGCAGTCCCTCCCCCGCTATCCCAGTACTGAGTCCTGCGGTAATCGCTTCTGTCAAGGCAAAATGTTGGTACCAACCACCGTGTTGGCCATGACTTGCAGCAAATTGGGCTGGATTAGGGAAAACTGAAACTGGGTGTCCACTCAGCTGCGGAGGCCAGCCTGAAACCACCACCTTTTGGTGGTGCTGGTTGTGGTTGCCTGTGCACGACCCCCTGCCGGTGGAGGCAGCTCTATCTCTCCCCAAAACAACGTGCTCTCTGAGCGCTTCTCCTTCAGGCACCCCCTGCTCGGAAAAATCATGCCTTTATACATGCTAGCACCTCTGCGGGAGAAAGTGCTGCTTCCAGAAGGGCAGGTGGCCTGGTGGGACCGTATCTATGCTATATTTTGGAGGCTGCCGAGTGCTCTGAGGCTGTAGAAACAATTTAGAAAGAAATGCCATTATTGTTTTCAAGGCATTATTAGTAGGATTAGAGAAGCACCTGGTTCTTTCTTTGTGACAAACAGTGATATATATTGCGGGCTAGATGCCATACCTTCGCATGCTCTGTTCTGTAGCCGAGAGACAACTTTAAACAGAACAAATTTTTACAGCTCCCTGGATTCTAGCCTTTCGTGTCTTTTCTTTTTTTACCCCCTCTCATTCCTCTCTCCTTTTTTATGTCTCAAGACCTACCTAAGATGGAGAGGAGTTTTTGTTGATTTCATTTCCAGAATAAGCTGATGCATACATTTAATCTGTGTATACCAAGACAGCCTCCCACAAAGGTGCTTGAATCTCTTCTAGTTCATAGTGTGTTGTTTGGACAGAGGTCTGCGGGAAAGTAAGACAGTCCCCTGACTCTCCTCCTGAAATATGGGTGCTGGCACAGAGGATTTTCACCAGTAGACCTAGGCCACCTCTACTGGCAACGTTTTGCTGGGATATATGGATTCCCTTTTTGCTCCTTACAGCAATTCACGTTGAAATGGCTACCATAGTCATGTCGAGCACCAATTTCAAACCTCATAATTTGTTCTGCAGGGAGGTGGCATCTCCCCCTTCCCCACCACCAGTGCTGTAAACCTCTGCTCTCAGCATGCGTGCTCCTGGGTGGCTACACCAGCAGGTCCCTTTGTGGACAAGCCAGTCCCAGTCTTCCCCTCCGCTTCTGCACTCCTTGCACACAGGTAATTTTTGACTTCTTAAAATACCAAATTTTTCTGACTCAGAAATCTGCAAAGAAATTGGAGTGTCAGCAGATAATTTTATAGCTCTTGGTTTTCTTCGTTGTAGCTGTTAATAGCAGAAGAGGTAAATTTCTGTCCTCTCTGAGGATTTCTGAAAGCTCAAATAATAGAAGTTGAGGTCGTAAATCCTGCCTGTGTGTATTATCAGGAAATACTTAAAAATAGATTATACTAATATATTACAATTAAATCAAAAATCTAATAAGCAGAGGCCTGTGTACAAAATATGTGGTTATAGATTAACTAGGGAAGCTTGTAGAAATGTTTACTTTTTATAACTGTAGTGACAGGGTGACTTGAGAGTGATGTTTTATTTGAAAAACAAAAACAACCCCAGACTTCTAGATGCACTGTCTCCAGAACTATGAATCAAAGTGTATCAGTCTAACTCATTTTTGAGAGTCAACTGACAAGTTAAGAACTTGGCACCTTACTCCCCCTATAATAGAGAAATAAATGTTTTGAGAGGTCTTGAAAAGGGCTGACTGCTTTTAATGTATTGAGCCAACTGCTTTTAGCGGTCACCTCTCCACCCATGAAAGCAATGGGACTCTGGCTCTGTGTTCCTTTGACACATCATCTGTATATATCATTTTCCTTTTGTGCCTGCCAACAGAAAAGTACCAAAAGTGCTGACCTGAGAGCTGACAATATCTGACACGATCAAAGAGCAAGACCGTGGCAGGTCCATAGAGCCCTTTGGGGGAGGGGAGGCAGCTGGAGGAGAAAAAACACATCACCAAGATCATAAGAAGCCCTTGTGTAAAAGGGGAATGTGGTGGTGACATCAGTCTTTAGCATGATCCTTGTTGACCACTCTCCTACATTAGGAAGGATCAAGGGAATCGTGATCATTCCCTCTCCCTCGCGTGCACCCTAACCCAGAGTCCACTGGAGGGCGGATGGTGTGTAGAGGCAGCCTGCAAGGGAAGGGCTGTGCTCAACCCCTGCTTGTTGTGCCCATATTCATCCTCTGCACACCATAACGTGGGCAAGGTTGAGTGATCTCCTGGTGTCAGACAGGTGATGGAAGAGGAGCTTCATACGGGTGTTTGTGTCTCCAGGCATGGCCGTTTCTTAGCTAAGAAGTGTCCTCTTCTGTCCTGGGCACCTCTAAACACACAGCACAGGGAACTACGCCACCACGTTAACCACGTTACCCCACTGAGTGTTTTCCCACGGCAAAGACTGAATTCTTCTGACTAAATCCCACAAACCTTATTAGAATGACTCTTACTAATGTGTTACTAAAGAGGTAATTACCCAGAGGAGGAAAATTACGTGCTCAGTTTGTCTGAGCCATTGTAAAGAACCAAGGTCACCGCTGGGATAAAAATTCAGATCAGTTTACATGCCACCTTCACCGGTGTGAAACAGCCTGTGAAACCTCAGCAGCCGAAAGCAAGCTGATCAGCTGTCATGGACTGTGCTTTTCTGCTTTCCTACGCAAAACTGCCGCTCTGCAAAGTAGGTGCAGGGAAGCCTCCGTGAGTAATTTCACTGCGTAATTACTCCGGGGTCACGGAAATGGTGTTCAGACCTCTTCTTGGGAAACGGTGATTATAAGAGGTCAAATGTTTCTAGTGGTGTCATCTGAGGTGGAGGTTGCGTGCAAGTATTTTGAGCGGTGCTTCCAGCTCTGCCAGTGACACAGCTGCTCTGCTCGTGGAAAAAGGATCAATTAGAATTTTCTCACTGACATGCCAGGATCTTTGTAGGACGCTTTACAGAACAGGTCAGTGCTCTCACTCAGTGGTGCAGTTCACATCCCACTTGAATTCTTGATTTGCTGCCTGCCTACGGAATAACTGAGTTTAAGGATTTTTTTAACATCTGCATTGCAAACTCTTGAATGTTCTCGGTACCCCATGCTGGGATGGTTCCTTGCCTCTCCAGGACTCCCACCTAAGGTAATAGGAATATCTGAGACCCCTACCAGGGAATCTCTTGTAATGAATGCTGAACAGTCCTGCTTTCGATGCGTTGCTTAAATGTGGTCTGTAATGGCGTGTGGAACTCTTCCCCTGCTTCCTCAGGAGCAATCTAGAATAAGATGTCTCCCGGCAGAACCATAAACACCTGCCCTAGAGGCTGATCTGGTGGTGAGCCAAGGCCCAGTTTGGTTTAGCAGAGCCATGTGGCCATGATCACATTTACTGAAAAAAATTGGTTTTGAGTGGTGAGAAAGTATGTGGGCTAAAGCCATGTAAGCTGAGAAGAGTGAAATGATAGAGTAGTCATTGCATGAGTGATATTAGCAACTACAGGACTCAGAAGAGGACTACTGACATGAAATGGTAAGAATCCCTAAGGGAGGAAAAAAAAACCCCCGAAACCACAAAAACAGAACCAGAAGCAACTCAATTATCAACCTTTCCCAAGAAATCACAGAGGTCTGTCTACACTTGTCCAGCTAGTTGGCACCTGGCCAGCGAGTTACATTTAGCCTAGCAGCACACAGTCCTCGTTATCCACTGGGAGTGTCAGCCAAGAAACGGTTGCTCGGTACTCTCAGAAACGGTGTGTACTCAGCTTGCAAGGCGCCTTTGCACCTATCTGTCTGAACAGCAGTGACTCGGCGAGGGGTGGCTGTGGAGGGAGCTTCCCTAAGACGGAAGGGAACCAAAGCAGGCAGCTGGTGTTTCTGATGGCACAGAAGTATGAAAAGGTTTGTTTTTTAAGTTGGTCTGTCAGTGAGAGCTGTCTGTTCCAGTGATGAGATCTTAACTGTGTGCGTTCCTACTCTGAAGTCATCTGACTTCATGGTAAGGTCACTGGATCTTCTTGTGTCTGCCTGCTAGATGGAAGAAAGATGTACTTGCATATATTTGCCTCCACAGAAATATCTGCAGACCTGTGATTATCATGCCCCTGCTGCCTCGCTAAACTTGAACATCAGGTCCTCAAGACTGGCTGTAGAATGGGTTGTAATACTGTAATAACTTCCAGATTCCTTTTCTCAGTCTCCTTGAAATGCAAGCAGCAAAGAAGATTGTAGCATTCCAAAAGCAACTGTACCAGTACTAAATGCAGATTTAATAGAGTATGAACCATCATTGTCTGAATTTTATCTTAACAAAAGAATACATTTTAACTATGTCAATTAATAAAGAAGATTTGATTTACTTCCTTCTTCATATGGCTTCTTATATTTTTTATAAGGTGATAGTCTAGTATTCTGACAGATTTTATATGTCATATCAACTGTAATGGGTATCTTTAGAGTGCAGCCTTCTTCCACAGACTAAGCCTAGACTTCAAAACCTGTTCAAGACAGTAAAAAGTAAAAGGGAGTAAATAAAAGTAAAACACGTATGGGACATTCTGTCCCAGAATTTATGTATTCACATGTACAGTCATGGTGTATTCATATAGAGTCAGCAATGAAGCAAAATGACACATTTTGATTTGGCTCATTTGGTTGTTCCCATGGGAGCATTTGGCTATTACTTTTGGCTAATCAAGCTCTCTTCAGTGCTCTTTTTTTTCCCGTGTGGTGTGAACTATCATGTAAAAACCACACCATTTATGGAGCAATTAGTCAGCTGTTCAAGACTGACTACTGGGATACTCAAAAATATGAAATTTTTTCAACTGTCAGACAGTTGACAGCAATTCTCTAAATGGGTAAATTATTATTCTTTTGGTAATTCGTATTAGTTTGGCCTAAAGCAATGCAGATGTTTTGCTGTCATGAAAAGCAGACACTTGGAGATGAGAACAATAGACACAAATTAACTGTCATTTCGAGTAAAAAACATACTTGGGAAACATGTCAAACCTTTAACTAATACTACCCAACAAAGCATGAAATCCCCCATGCCAGTATCATCCCTACTGCTTATGCCCTAGGTCTAATATAATATTTTTGCTTACATTATATAATACATAATATATAATGTATTTTCTTCATCCTGTTATTACCCTTCTGCCTTCTCCCAGATAACAGCTTTTATTATTTTTTTATTATTGTTTTGTATTCTGGTTAGCTGGTTGTTTAACAGACCTGCAAGAGAAGGCAAGCTAATCAGCTGGTGAAACCTCCAGCTTCCACCCTGAGCCGTGATAACGTGCTTTGATCCCCCGCAGATGACAGCAGGCAGTAGGATGGTAAGGCTTCCAATTTCCTTTTCTTGTTAACCACGTCTGCAAGCACGGGATCTAATCTTTGCGGCAGTAATTCTAATTGAAGTGGGAAATTCTCCAAATTAGAAAGTTCCTTATAAAAGCTCTCCTTTAGGGAGAGTATAGCAGCAACATTTCATGAATTTACGTGTCAGGGGAACACATACAGGACTGAGGAAAATCTGAATTGTTGGTTCAGATGATTATAGCTGTGCTGCAGTTCTGCTGATTCAGGAGACAACCTCCAGCCAATCTGTCTTTGTTTTCATGAACAAGCATGCGTAAGTTTGTAAAGAATTAATCACTGGTGGTTTCAGAATTAAAAAAGAAACAGAAAGTCCAATAGTCATTGGGAAATTACAGTTGACTCTCAGAAGTCTTCTTCACATTTCTCATAGCTGAATATTTTGGGAAGATAAAATGTACCTATGCTGTAGTGTAGCAAAACAGAGGTAAGCCGGAGTGGGCTGGCATGAGTCATAAGGAATCCAGGATGCTCTCAGTGGTGAGTGAAGAGGGACCAGAGTCTGGTGAATTTGCTTTCAGATTAAAAACACTTAGGAAAAAAAAAAAATCTTCTACTTCCGACTAAGTATATTAATTTTCCTGTAGTTTTAAAAGGTAATTACAGAAGGTGTGCTGCTTTCCACCACCTAGACATGTCCTGAAAACTCAGTTGAAAACATTAGCTGAAAGGATTTGTACTAAGCAAATAAGCATTTGCATTAAGTAAATAAGCATTATTTACCTGATTCATTTTTAATCATGAGTTTTCTGGAATATTCTTTGGACATGGCTATGAAAACAAAAATTCCTAAGTTAGTTCAAAAATCGGACTTGAGAGGATGATGTAGCATCAAAGTAGCATGACGGAGAGATTGTGCTGGTTTTTTTCCCCTAAATATTTTGTGCTATCGATTCCCCATTTTATTTCCTCTTTTCCCTGCATGGTGGTATCTTGCACCACCTCCTTAGTGAAAAACCTTCTAATAAGCTCTCTCCTACTCTCTCCAAAGACACATTTAATGCTCTTTGGTATCACTGTTTCTGAACGTTTTGTGTTCCTAAAAGACAATAGAAGCACAATAGTGCTTCTCACTAGGTGCTGAGATTACGTCCTCTTTCTGTTAGAAACTAGAGAGAATTCACTGTGATATAGAAACACAAGAATGCTGTGTTTCTTTTCTCCTCATCTTCTATTCCTATCTGTACAGAGACCTTATTTAGAGTCTTCCTGGCAAGCTTTTCTGATGGAACAGCTCCATATTGCCACCACATCCCCGCATTGCTTTCTTTTGGCAATGCCGTTATTTGTTTGGTCACAGCTGAAAATGAGCTGTGGTATGACCTGTGTAACAATTTCGTTTTTCACAAGAGAGCTTGTGCATTTTCGGTGTTCCTTGGGCATCTTGCTTAGTCCTGGTGCCCAAGGTGCGAAAGAGAAGTAACAGGCAAGGTGAAGCATGATGAAGTACAGATGAAATAACAGTAGGTGGGATCCATGTGTTGCTAATGAGTCTTTGGTGTAAAGCCAGAGCTGCACTGCAATGTCAAATTAATGAGTAAAAATAAAACCCTAGATACTGCACCATCCTCGTGATCAGTGCACTCCTTTGTAAGAATCAGCTTTTTCTAAAATGGAAGTAAAGATTCAATCACTCTGAATACAAAAATACTAAATACTTGTCTGCTAAGCCAAATTAAAGCAAAGGAAGAGAGAGGCATATATATATAAAAAAAACCCCAACAGAGCAGGTGGATCATTCTGCTCCGGACATGAAATTACATTTAATGTTACACGGATATTATTGCTTTATCATAACTTTAAGTTATTTTGCTGTACTAAAATAACAAGTCTTCCATGCTCTTTTAAGCAAGTTATTAAGCAACAGTGATTGAAACCACAAAAGTGTGAGAAATTTATTGTTAGTTTTTTAAACTTTCCTAAGCTATTACAGAACTAATATTATGAGTATTTGATCATGTTTTAAGTGATTTCATAGCTCAAGAGATAAAAGGTTTGTTTCTGCAGACCTCCAACATCTGAGTCACTAAAGATGTGCATGGTACATATGGAACTTGTTAACAGGAGTGAGTTTTGCATGGGTGTAACAGGGCAAGAAGTCTTTCATATCCCTGGAGGACCAAAATGTTGCCTTTATTTTGTAATCCAAAGTACTTCATGCATGGCTCAAAAATATTGTGTTGTACAAGAGCGGAATATTACATTTGTGATACAAACAGGGGGCTTTGATGTAAGAAGAGAAAATTCAGTCAGTGCGAATTAGCAGCCTTCACGATTTTAAAGATACTATAATAGAACAATTGAACTGCTCCATGGCAAATGTTAACTCTTAAACTCTGTTTCTGGAAGGAGTCAACGCGTTTCACCGTGGGTTCCTGGTTATTTAGGCAGATGGGGCTCTTTTGTGCCTACATAGGTCCGAGATATTAATTGGTTGAAGCGCATCCCATTGCCTCTTCCATTTATCAGTAGTTTATTATGCATGGCTATTTGTGTAACTCAATTTTAGAACTTAAGACAATGAGAATGAAAGCCAAATAAGGAAATGCAGAATGAAATTCGGAAAATGTCATTGCAGTTTTACTTTGCAGTAGTCTTCACCCATTGATATTTTTTTCCCCTCAAAGTAAGTGATTTTCACAAAACCCTCCACTTCTTCCAAAGGAAAAAAGCCCACATTTAAAAGCAAGTTTTCCCTACTTTAGAGTTTTGTCCAGAAGAGGAAAGCATTCAGCATCACCTTGTTTCTTACAGCTTAACAGTGCAGAGGATTAGCCCAGTAGTATAAATTTTTGGTCCCATTTAAAAGAACGGTGAGATCAATACTAAAATTGTATTCATTAAGAGTGATTAACTGAGAACAAGCGGAGTGTATCAACAAGGATGTTCCTCTTCATGTCAAAATGTAGAAGGCTGAGGATCTTAATGCCCAGAGACAAGTAATAAATACGGTCCTTTCTAAAGGTGTGGGAGGAGATAATCTTTTAGCTGTGTAACGAAGTTATCTATAATTCTTATTGGTTCAATTACAGAAAGCTTTGCACTAATCCTATTACTTCTTGTTCATAAACTATACATCTAAAATCTGTAAAGAATCGTATTAAAAAACAAGTGCATTTCCTGGACAGTTTGTTATAAAACATTCAAAGCCCCAGGAAAGAGAACACAACTGAATATCCAAGGGGTGCGTTTTTTGACAGGCTGCTGCGGGAACTGTCTCAACAGATGACAATTGCAATAATAAACAGAAGACGCATTTAATTTAGGCATGACAGATATTGCCAGAACTAGAGCAAAACAAAGCTGGAGAAAGAATAAAGTCGCAGCAATAAGCAGGAACAGCAAATGCATGTGTTAAGTATTTAAGAAGCAAGTTCATTTTACAATGAAGGGACAGATAATATAAACAGGAATTCCATATACTCGACTAATACACACACCTCACCACACAGACCAACACAGGCCCAGGGTGTAGCTTCTGGTTGCTGAATTTTCCTTTTACTTAAATAAAGAAGCAGTGATCTGCAAAAGGTTATTAATAATATATTCTGGCCTTACAACGTTTTTCACCTAGTCTGATCTCCTGCGTAATGTGGCACAAAATTTAGTCTAGTAGAGGTCTGAGTCAAGCTAAAAGGCGTATGTTTAGCTGACTTTCACCCACCAGAGAGGCATTCAGGACTGATGGTTTGTTTTGTTTTGGTTTGGTTTGTTTTTTAAGTGAGTTTGCTGTTTACTCCAGTGATTTAATTCTAATTGGCAGTCACCTTCATTGAAAATGCTGGTGAAGTTTCGTCCTCTTTCTAATTTGAAGTTTTCTGGCTTTTATTTCTAGTTATCAGTTCTTATTCTGCCTTTTCTCAGCAGAATTAATGAGTCTAAAAATATAGTAATGTCAAAGATGAAAGCAATATCTAAAAGACTCCCTCCTTTTCCAATATTCAGTTCTAAACAAATTCAATGATTGCTTCAAGGTTTAATTTCATGATATATGGATGTAATACTAAAAGTGAAAATCCATTTGGTTTTATTTTACTAAATGGCCTCTCATTTACCAGGAATATGATGCATAAAAGTTTGTGGGTAGGTCTGAAACTGGATCTCAAGTTCTTTAATAAAAAAAAAATTATATAAATGTTGGGGAACGATGAGTTATATCAATTACATGACCTCTGAAATAACAGTGATTTTGTAGAACAGGAGAGAGTCAGAAAAATATGGTCCCCATTTCCCTCTAGATAAGATGGGGTTTATATGTATGAAATTGATGGAGAATCACAGATCGAAAGAAAATGAATGGCATCTAGGGAAAAACCCCACCATTTCTTCCATCTATATCATCCCTCTTATAAAAATCCTTTTAACAGCTGAATGGCAAATGAATGCTTTGAGAGGGAGAAAATTGATTCGTCCTATACATATTTTGGGCTAGATCCAAAAGAGATTTAATCACTGCACTGAACTTGTGCTGGCCCCATTTATCCTCAGTTAATATACCTAGTGCTACTCACACGTGCATATTAATCAGCTCTGAAGCACTTGGATACCTTAGTTCACATCACTAAGCAGTAAAAAACCTCTTCATTTTTACTGTCACTACACACATTCATCATACAGTGTTCTGCCTCTTTCCAAATCCCCAGGGAGCGCCAGTGTGCTCCTAGCCAAGGCACTGCTCTTTCCCAAGAGCAGGGGCAGCCCCAGGGAAAGCACTACCACACGCACTTAAAACAGAGATCTTGGCTTTGCTAAGTACAGGGGAGAATAACCGTCCGGAAGGGCCATACCAGCAATAACTCTGCTTTCCAGCCTTACCCACCCCCATTGCCACCATTTTCCCAGGAGGCAGTAGGAACTACAGATGTAGCATCAGTTAAAGAAGTGCAGTGCCAGAACACCTTCCCCACACTGCCTGCAGTCCCATCTTACTGACTCACTACACTGCAGCTAGTAAAGGCTCCTCTTCAGTTCTCACACTTGGGACTAAGTCCTAATGACGGTCTGTTATTCTCCTGGCTTTTTAGTGTGCTTCCTTAACGCTGATTGACAAGGATGTGTATGGAGCCTGCTGAGGGTCACAAGCAGTAACAGCTGGATGAGGGAAGGTGGCAATGCCAGAAGCAGCAGGGATGCAGAAGGATGTGAGATGAGGAATGTGGTGACTAAGGACTGACAAAGCTAGGAATAGCATTGCCTCCCCCTCCTCTTGAAAAGTTGCAGTAATTCTATTATCACATTGAAGAAGACCTTGCTGGAGCAGCAGTCTCCAGGGAAGGTGGATGTAACAGGCTACTCGTTTAGCTAGAGTGGCACAGCTGTTTGGCATCTCTTTGCTGCGTGCATCAAAATAATACATTTTAATGACCCACCATCAGGCACTTCCCTAATGAAGATGAGCAATGGAGTGCAAGGTGGAAACAAATCATCACAGATGCACTAATGTGGCTGAGAAAAACAGTGGCACAAGCTCACTTATTGTTGCTAGTTGCCTTGTCAATTCTGTGCTTGTTTGAGCCCAGCAGAAAAAGAACAGCTTATGCAGGTGCATCTTAATCCTGAAGATAACTGAGGGAGCACGGGTCAGAGTACGCAGCAGGTTTCTTCCAAGCACACCGCTAGCCAAGCTGGGCTGCTGTGTTTGTGTGTGTGGCTGGTTCATGGGTTGGTTGTTGGTTTTATGGTTCCTTTGTGGGTGTGATGATGGATATGCAAGGTTTATAAATCACATTCTTTGTGCCTGATAGCAAGAATTGCGGTCCAAAAGCTTCTTGAAAAAAGCATGGCTAGTACTAGGAAAGGAACTTGAAGAGACTAAATAGTCTTTTCTTCTGTGCCAAGGTCTGATTAAGTTTGACCTGAACTACATTAAAAAATATTTAGTTAATTTTTCTTTAGGAAGTCTGATGAGGGTGGCAGTCTCCACAGTCACCTCTGCTAAATCTGTTCTGCTGGTTTACTGTTTTCATGATTGGGAAGTTATTTTTTTATAATCGAACGCCTATATCTCCCTTGTTGTAATTTAAGCTCATTGCTTAAATTAAAAATAAAAACCCTTCTGAGCTCTGGACTCAGAGAACCAAGTGGCCCAGTTTGCTGCAGTTGTTTTTTGTGTATTCAAACATTGCCATTACGGCTCCCTTTGGTTGTTTCTTCTTTGATCAAAAAGTCCCAGTTTCCGCCTGGAAGAGTGCTGCACTTTAAGATAAATTTGTTGGCATGGATCAAAACCCAGGAGACTGTCATGACTGAGATGCACCTTCCCCTCTATTATCTGGTGGAGTCCCCATCCCTGGAGCTGTTTAAAAGCCATGCAGATGTGGTGCTGAGGGACATGGTTTAGGGACCCTGGCAGTGCAGGGTGAACAGTTGGGCTTGATGATCTGAAAGGTCTCTTCCAACCAGATGATTCTATGATCTTCGATGAGTTTCAACTATCAACTGTCCAGCTAGAAAAAGTTTGTCAGGGCAAAAGTAATGCAGATATCGGGCAAGTATTTTGTAGCATATAACAGGGTTGAACAAAATTAACCTAAAAACCTACAGAGCTAGACCTACAGAGTTATCTAGGTGAGGTTACAATCTTTCTACATGTGGTGAGACAATTTCTGTACTTACTTTCAGTGAGACTAAACCTCTGGATTTTAGCTAGGGTTTTGAAAATGCCGTCCTTTGTCTTTATGTTTCTGAATCTTGCTTGTGAAAGGTGCTAATGGTATTACTTGGTTTCTTGGGGATGTAGAGCAGTAAGACAAGGCAGTCCGTTAGGCATTGTGGCAGGAAGGGATGCTGAAGGTCTGATCATACATCATTTGCCAAAAGTGTAATGCCAGCAGCATCGTGTTCACATTGTTCTGGCAAGGCTGGGTTTAGTGTTTTTACTTTTTACAAAATAATCCACTGTCTGCAAAATCAAAACTATAAAAAAGTATTAAAGAAGTCGAGAATGGAGGGAAGAGCCGTGAAAAGT